>NC_092281.1:31539968-31612181 GCF_036320965.1 Panulirus ornatus
GGAAAGGGGGGGGGGGGGGGGGGGGGGGGGGGGGGGGGGGGGGGGGGGGGGGGGGGGGGGGGGGGGGGGGGGGGGGGGGGCATAGAGGCATCAAAAGGGAAAGAAAACATTTGGAAAGCTTATTAATCATTTGGGGAGCAAAGGGCAAGAGAATTGCGGTGAGCATCAAAAATTTAGGGAAAATTGAAGGATATCTAAATCCCTTTGGCGTCTTCAAAGGCCTTTACAGGGAATAATGGCACCTAAAGGGAAAGAGACAAATTAAAAGTTTCCTTAAAAGACCGTTTAGGGGTGCCAAAGTCCAATACAGTTGCATGAGTCTTCCAAAAATAAAAAGAGAATTAATAGTTAAGTTTAATCCCCTTTAGCCGCCAAAGGCAATTACAGGGGCATAGAGGCATCAAAAGGGAAAGAAACATTTGGAAAGCTTATTTAATCCATTTGGGGATGCCAAGGGCAAGAGATTGCGGTGAGGCATCCAAAATTTTGAGGAAAATTGAAGGATTAATCTAAATCCCCTTTGGCGTCTTCAAAGGCCTTTACAGCGGAATACTGGCATCTGAAGGGAAAGAGACAATTTAAAAGTTTACTTAAAAGACCGTTTAGGGGTGCCAAGGTCCAATACAGTTGCATGGTGGCATCCAAAAATAAAAAGACAAATTAACGGTTTACTTTAAATCCCCTTTGGAGCCGCCAAAGGCAATTACAGGGGCATAGAGGCATCAAAAGGGAAAGAAACATTTGGAAAGCTTACTTTAATGCCACTTTGGGGATGCCAAAGGGCAAGAGAATTGCGGTGAGGCATCCAAAATTTAGAGGAAAATTGAAGGATTAATCTAAATCCCCTTTGGCGTCTTCAAAGGCCTTTACAGGGGAATACTGGCATCTGAAGGGAAAGAGACAAATCAAAAGTTTACTTAAAAGACCGTTTAGGGGTGCCAAAGTCCAATACACTTGCATGATGTCATCCAAAAATAAAAAGAAATATTAACGGTTTACTTTAAATCCCCTTTGGAGCCGCCAAAGGCTATTGCAGGGGCATAGAGGCATCGATAGGGAAAGAAACATTTGGAAAGCTTACTTTAATGCCACTTTGGGGATGCCAAAGGGAGAGAAAATTGCGGTAAGGCATCCAAAATTTAAAGGAAAATTGAAGGATTAATCTAAATCCCCTTTGGCGTCTTCAAAGGCCTTTACAGGGGAATACTGGCATCTGAAGGGAAAGAGACAAATCAAAAGTTTACTTAAAAGACCGTTTAGGGGTGCCAAAGTCCAATACACTTTCATGATGTCATCCAAAAATAAAAAGACATATTAACGGTTTACCTTAAATCCCCTTTGGATCCGCCAAAGGCAATTACAGGGGCATAGAGGCATCAAAAGGGAAAGAAACATTTGGAAAGCTTACTTTAATGCCACTTTGGGGATGCCAAAGGGCAAGAGAATTGCGGTGAGGCATCCTAAAATTTAGAGGAAAATTGAAGGATTAATCTAAATCCCCTTTGGCGTCTTCAAAGGCCTTTACAGGGGAATACTGGCATCTGAAGGGAGAGAGACAATTTAAAAGTTTACTTAAAAGACCGTTTAAGGGTGCCAAAGACCAATACAGTTGCATGGTGGCATCCAAAAATAAAAAGACAAATCAAAGGTTTGTTTAAATCCCCTTTCGCGCCGCCAAAGGTAATTACAGGGGCATAGAGGCATCAAAAGGGAAAAAAACATTTGGAAAGCTTACTTTAATGTCACTTTGGGGAAGCTAAAGGGCAAGAGAATTGAGGTGAGGCATCTAAAAATTTAGAGGAAAATTGAAGGATTAATCTAAATCCCCTTTGGCGTCTTCAAAGGCCTTTACAGGGGAATAATGGCATCTAAAGGGAAAGAGACAAATTAAAAGTTTCCTTAAAAGACCGTTTAGGGGTGCCAAAGTCCAATACAGTTGCATGATGTCTTCCAAAAATAAAAAGAGAAATTAACGGTTAAGTTTAAATCCCCTTTGGAGCCGCCAAAGGCAATTACAGGGGCATAGAGGCATCAAAAGGGAAAGAAACATTTGGAAAGCTTACTTTAATGCCACTTTGGGGATGCCAAAGGGCAAGAGAATTGCGGTGAGGCATCCTAAAATTTAGAGGAAAATTGAAGGATTAATCTAAATCCCCTTTGGCGTCTTCAAAGGCCTTTACAGAGGAATACTGGCATCTGAAGGGAAAGAGACAATTTAAAAGTTTACTTAAAAGACCGTTTAGGGGTGCCAAGGTCCAATACAGTTGCATGGTGGCATCCGAAAATAAAAAGACAAATTAACGGTTTACTTTAAATCCCCTTTGGAGCCGCCAAAGGCAATTACAGGGGCATAGAGGCATCAAAAGGGAAAGAAACATTTGGAAAGCTTACTTTAATGCCACTTTGGGGATGCCAAAGGGCAAGAGAATTGCGTGGAGGCATCCAAAAATTTAGAGGAAAATTGAAGGATTAATCTAAATCCCCTTTGGCGTCTTCAAAGGCCTTTACAGGGGAATACTGGCATCTGAAGGGAAAGAGACAAATCAAAAGTTTACTTAAAAGACGGTATAGGGGTGCCAAACTCCAATACTCTTGCATGATGTCATCCAAAAATAACAAGAAATATTAACGGTTTACTTTAAATCCCCTTTGGAGCCGCCAAAGGCAATTACAGGGGCATAGAGGCATCAATAGGGAAAGAAACATTTGGAAAGCTTACTTTAATGCCACTTTGGCGATGCCAAAGGGCAAGAAAATTGCGATGAGGCATCCAAAAATTTAGAGGAGAATTGAAGGATTAATCTAAATCCCCTTTGGCGTCTTCAAATGCCTTTACCGGGGAATACTGGTATCTGAAGGGAAAGAGAAAAATCAAAAGTTTACTTAAAAGACCGTTTAGGGGTGCCAAAGTCCAATACACTTTTATGATGTAATCCAAAAATAAAAAGACATATTAACGGTTTACTTTAAATCCCCTTTGGAGCCGCCAAAGGCAATTACAGGGGCATAGAGGCATCAAAAGGGAGAGAAACCTTTAGAAAGCTTACTTTAATGCCACTTTGGGGATGCCAAAGGGAAGAGAATTGCGTGAAGGCATCCAAAAATTTAGAGGAAAATTGAAGGATTAATCTAAATCCCCTTTGGCGTTTTCAAAGGCCTTTACAGGGGAATACTGGCATCTGAAGGGAAAGAGACAATTTAAAATTTTACTTAAAAGTCCGTTTAGGGGTGCCAAAGTCCAATACAGTTGCATGGTGGCATCCAAAAATAAAAAGACAAATGAAAGGTTTAGTTTAAGTCCCCTTTGGTGCCGCCAAAGGTAATTAGAGGGGCATAGAGGCATCAAAAGGGAAAGAAACATTTGGAAAGCTTACTTTAATGCCACTTTGGGGATGCCAAAGAGCAAGAGAATTGCGTGGAGGTATCCAGAAATTTAGAGGAAAATTGAAGGATTAATCTAAATCCCCTTTGGCGTCTTCAAAGGCCTTTACAGGGGAATATTGGCATCTGAAGGGAAAGAGACAAATCAAAAGTTTACTTAAAAGACCGTTTAGGGGTGCCAAAGTCCAATACACTTGCATGATGTCATTCCAAAAATAAAAAGAGAAATTAACGGTTAAGCTTAAATCCCCTTTGGAGCCGCCAAAGGCAATTACAGGGGCATAGAGGCATCAAAAGGGAAAGAAACATTTGGAAAGCTTACTTTAATGCCACTTTGGGGATGCCAAAGGGCAAGAGAATTGCGGTGAGGCATCCAAAAATTTAGAGGAAAATTGAAGGATTAATCTAAATCCCCTTTGGCGTCTTCAAAGGCCTTTACAGGGGAATACTGGCATCTGAAGGGAAAGAGACAAATTAAAAGTTTACTTAAAAGACCGTTTAGGGGTGCCAAGGTCCAATACAGTTGCATGGTGGCATCCAAAAATAAAAAGACAAATTAAAGTTTAGTTTAAATCCCCTTTGGAGCCGCCAAAGGTAATTAGAGGGGCATAGAGGCATCAAAAGGGAAAGAAACATTTGGAAAGCTTACTTTAATGCCACTTTGGGGATGCCAAAGAGCAAGAGAATTGCGGTGAGGCATCCAAAAATTTAGAGGAAAATTGAAGGATTAATCTAAATCCCCTTTGGCGTCTTCAAAGGCCTTTACAGGGGAATACTGGCATCTGAAGGGAAAGAGACAATTAAAAGTTTACTTAAAAGACCGTTTAGGGGTGCCAAAGTCCAATACAGTTGCATGATGGCATCCAAAAATAAAAAGACAAATTAACGGTTTACTTTAAATCCCCTTTGGAGCCGCCAAAGGCAATTACAGGGGCATAGAGGCATCAAAAGGGAAAGAAACATTTGGAAAGCTTACTTTAATGCCACTTTGGGGATGCCAAAGGGCAAGAGAATTGCGGTGAGGCATCCAAAAATTTAGAGGAAAATTGAAGGATTAATCTAAATCCCCTTTGGCGTCTTCAAAGGCCTTTACAGGGGAATACTGGCATCTGAAGGGAAAGAGACAAATTAAAAGTTTACTTAAAAGACCGTTTAGAGGGTGCCAAAGTCCAATACAGTTGCATGATGTCATCTAAAAATAAAAAGACAAATTAACGGTTTACTTTAAATCCCCTTTGGAGCCGCCAAAGGCAATTACAGGGGCATAGAGGCATCAAAAGGGAAAGAAACATTTGGAAAGCTTACTTTAATGCCACTTTGGGGATGCCAAAGGGCAAGAGAATTGCGGTGAGGCATCCAAAAATTTAGAGGAAAATTGAAGGATTAATCTAAATCCCCTTTGGCGTCTTCAAAGGCCTTTACAGGGGAATACTGGCATCTAAAGGGAAAGAGACAAATTAAAAGTTTCCTTAAAAGACCGTTTAGGGGTGCCAAAGTCCAATACAGTTGCATGATGTCTTCCAAAAATAAAAAGAGAAATTAACGGTTAAGTTTAAATCCCCTTTGGAGCCGCCAAAGGCAATTACAGGGGCATAGAGGCATCAAAAGGGAAAGAAACATTTGGAAAGCTTACTTTAATGCCACTTTGGGGATGCCAAAGGGCAAGAGAATTGCGGTGAGGCATCCAAAAATTTAGAGGAAAATTGAAGGATTAATCTAAATCCCCTTTGGCGTCTTCAAAGGCCTTTACAGGGGAATACTGGCATCTGAAGGGAAAGAGACAAATCAAAAGTTTACTTAAAAGACCGTTTAGGGGTGCCAAAGTCCAATACAGTTGCATGATGTCATCCAAAAATAAAAAGACAAATTAACGGTTTACTTTAAATCCCCTTTGGAGCCGCCAAAGGCAATTACAGGGGCATAGAGGCATCAAAAGGGAAAGAAACATTTGGAAAGCTTACTTTAATGCCACTTTGGGGATGCCAAAGGGCAAGAGAATTGCGGTGAGGCATCCAAAAATTTAGAGGAAAATTGAAGGATTAATCTAAATCCCCTTTGGCGTCTTCAAAGGCCTTTACAGGGGAATAATGGCATCTAAAGGGAAAGAGACAAATTAAAAGTTTCCTTAAAAGACCGTTTAGGGGTGCCAAAGTCCAATACAGTTGCATGATGTCTTCCAAAAATAAAAAGAGAAATTAACGGTTAAGTTTAAATCCCCTTTGGAGCCGCCAAAGGCAATTACAGGGGCATAGAGGCATCAAAAGGGAAAGAAACATTTGGAAAGCTTACTTTAATGCCACTTTGGGGATGCCAAAGGGCAAGAGAATTGCGGTGAGGCATCCAAAAATTTAGAGGAAAATTGAAGGATTAATCTAAATCCCCTTTGGCGTCTTCAAAGGCCTTTACAGGGGAATAATGGCATCTAAAGGGAAAGAGACAAATTAAAAGTTTCCTTAAAAGACCGTTTAGTGGTGCCAAAGTCCAATACAGTTGCATGATGTCTTCCAAAAATAAAAAGAGAAATTAACTGTTAAGTTTAAATCCCCTTTGGAGCCGCCAAAGGCAATTACAGGGGCATAGAGGCATCAAAAGGGAAAGAAACATTTGGAAAGCTTACTTTAATGCCACTTTGGGGATGCCAAAGGGCAAGAGAATTGCGGTGAGGCATCCAAAAATTTAGAGGAAAATTGAAGGATTAATCTAAATCCCCTTTGGCGTCTTCAAAGGCCTTTACAGGGGAATAATGGCATCTGAAGGGAAAGAGACAAATTAAAAGTTTACTTAAAAGACCGTTTAGTGGTGCCAAAGTCCAATACAGTTGCATGATGTCATCCAAAAATAAAAAGAGAAATTAACTGTTAAGTTTAAATCCCCTTTGGAGCCGCCAAAGGCAATTACAGGGGCATAGAGGCATCAAAAGGGAAAGAAACATTTGGAAAGCTTACTTTAATGCCACTTTGGGGATGCCAAAGGGCAAGAGAATTGCGGTGAGGCATCCAAAAATTTAGAGGAAAATTGAAGGATTAATCTAAATCCCCTTTGGCGTCTTCAAAGGCCTTTACAGGGGAATACTGGCATCTGAAGGGAAAGAGACAATTTAAAAGTTTACTTAAAAGACCGTTTAGGGGTGCCAAAGTCCAATACAGTTACATGATGTCATCCAAAAATAAATAGACAAATTAACGGTTTACTTTAAATCCCCTTTGGAGCCGCCAAAGGCAATTACAGGGGCATAGAGGCATCAAAAGGGAAAGAAACATTTGGAAAGCTTACTTTAATGCCACTTTGGGGATGCCAAAGGGCAAGAGAATTGCGGTGAGGCATCCAAAAATTTAGAGGAAAATTGAAGGATTAATCTAAATCCCCTTTGGCGTCTTCAAAGGCCTTTACAGGGGAATACTGGCATCTGAAGGGAAAGAGACAAATTAAAAGTTTCCTTAAAAGACCGTTTAGTGGTGCCAAAGTCCAATACAGTTGCATGATGTCTTCCAAAAATAAAAAGAGAAATTAACTGTTAAGTTTAAATCCCCTTTGGAGCCGCCAAAGGCAATTACAGGGGCATAGAGGCATCAAAAGGGAAAGAAACATTTGGAAAGCTTACTTTAATGCCACTTTGGGGATGCCAAAGGGCAAGAGAATTGCGGTGAGGCATCCAAAAATTTAGAGGAAAATTGAAGGATTAATCTAAATCCCCTTTGGCGTCTTCAAAGGCCTTTACAGGGGAATAATGGCATCTAAAGGGAAAGAGACAAATTAAAAGTTTCCTTAAAAGACCGTTTAGTGGTGCCAAAGTCCAATACAGTTACATGATGTCTTCCAAAAATAAAAAGAGAAATTAACTGTTAAGTTTAAATCCCCTTTGGAGCCGCCAAAGGCAATTACAGGGGCATAGAGGCATCAAAAGGGAAAGAAACATTTGGAAAGCTTACTTTAATGCCACTTTGGGGATGCCAAAGGGCAAGAGAATTGCGGTGAGGCATCCAAAAATTTAGAGGAAAATTGAAGGATTAATCTAAATCCCCTTTGGCGTCTTCAAAGGCCTTTACAGGGGAATAATGGCATCTAAAGGGAAAGAGACAAATTAAAAGTTTCCTTAAAAGACCGTTTAGTGGTGCCAAAGTCCAATACAGTTAAATGATGTCTTCCAAAAATAAAAAGAGAAATTAACTGTTAAGTTTAAATCCCCTTTGGAGCCGCCAAAGGCAATCACAGGGGCATAGAGGCATCAAAAGGGAAAGAAACATTTGGAAAGCTTACCTTAATGCCACTTTGGGGATGCCAAAGGGCAAGAGAATTGCGGTGAGGCATCCAAAAATTTAGAGGAAAATTGAAGGATTAATCTAAATCCCCTTTGGCGTCTTCAAAGGCCTTTACAGGGGAATACTGGCATCTGAAGGGAAAGAGACAATTTAAAAGTTTACTTAAAAGACCGTTTAGGGGTGCCAAGTCCAATACAGTTGCATGGTGGCATCCAAAAATAAAAAGACAAATTAACGGTTTACTTTAAATCCCCTTTGGAGCCGCCAAAGGCAATTACAGGGGCATAGAGGCATCAAAAGGGAAAGAAACATTTGGAAAGCTTACTTTAATGCCACTTTGGGGATGCCAAAGGGCAAGAGAATTGCGGTGAGGCATCCAAAAATTTAGAGGAAAATTGAAGGATTAATCTAAATCCCCTTTGGCGTCTTCAAAGGCCTTTACAGGGGAATACTGGCATCTGAAGGGAAAGAGACAATTAAAAGTTTACTTAAAAGACCGTTTAGGGGTGCCAAAGTCCAATACAGTTACATGATGTTATCTAAAAATAAATAGACAAATTAACGGTTTACTTTAAATCCCCTTTGGAGCCGCCAAAGGCAATTACAGGAGCATAGAGGCATCAAAAGGGAGAGAAACATTTGGAAAGCTTAATTTAATGCCACTTTGGGGAAGCTAAAGGGCAAGAGAATTGCGGTGAGGCATCCAAAAATTTAGAGGAAAATTGAAGGATTAATCTAAATCCCCTTTGGCGTCTTCAAAGGCCTTTACAGGGGAATAATGGCATCTAAAGGGAAAGAGACAAATTAAAAGTTTCCTTAAAAGACCGTTTAGTGGTGCCAAAGTCCAATACAGTTGCATGATGTCTTCCAAAAATAAAAAGAGAAATTAACTGTTAAGTTTAAATCCCCTTTGGAGCCGCCAAAGGCAATTACAGGGGCATAGAGGCATCAAAAGGGAAAGAAACATTTGGAAAGCTTACTTAATGCCACTTTGGGGATGCCAAAGGGCAAGAGAATTGCGGTGAGGCATCCAAAAATTTAGAGGAAAATTGAAGGATTAATCTAAATCCCCTTTGGCGTCTTCAAAGGCCTTTACAGGGGAATAATGGCATCTGAAGGGAAAGAGACAAATTAAAAGTTTACTTAAAAGACCGTTTAGGGGTGCCAAAGTCCAATACAGTTGCATGATGTCATCCAAAAATAAAAAGACAAATTAACGGTTTACTTTAAATCCCCTTTGGAGCCGCCAAAGGCAATTACAGGGGCATAGAGGCATCAAAAGGGAAAGAAACATTTGGAAAGCTTACTTTAATGCCACTTTGGGGATGCCAAAGGGCAAGAGAATTGCGGTGAGGCATCCAAAAATTTAGAGGAAAATTGAAGGATTAATCTAAATCCCCTTTGGCGTCTTCAAAGGCCTTTACAGGGGAATACTGGCATCTGAAGGGAAAGAGACAATTAAAAGTTTACTTAAAAGACCGTTTAGGGGTGCCAAAGTCCAATACAGTTGCATGATGTCATCCAAAAATAAAAAGACAAATTAACGGTTTACTTTAAATCCCCTTTGGAGCCGCCAAAGGCAATTACAGGGCATAGAGGCATCAAAAGGGAAAGAAACATTTGGAAAGCTTACTTTAATGCCACTTTGGGGATGCCAAAGGGCAAGAGAATTGCGGTGAGGCATCCAAAAATTTAGAGGAAAATTGAAGGATTAATCTAAATCCCCTTTGGCGTCTTCAAAGGCCTTTACAGGGGAATACTGGCATCTGAAGGGAAAGAGACAAATTAAAAGTTTACTTAAAAGACCGTTTAGGGGTGCCAAAGTCCAATACAGTTGCATGATGTCATCCAAAAATAAAAAGAGAAATTAACGGTTTACTTTAAATCCCCTTTGGAGCCGCCAAAGGCAATTACAGGGGCATAGAGGCATCAAAAGGGAAAGAAACATTTGGAAAGCTTACTTTAATGCCACTTTGGGGATGCCAAAGGGCAAGAGAATTGCGGTGAGGCATCCAAAAATTTAGAGGAAAATTGAAGGATTAATCTAAATCCCCTTTGGCGTCTTCAAAGGCCTTTACAGGGGAATACTGGCATCTGAAGGGAAAGAGACAAATTAAAAGTTTACTTAAAAGACCGTTTAGGGTGCCAAAGTCCAATACAGTTACATGATGTCATCCAAAAATAAAAAGACAAATTAACGGTTTACTTTAAATCCCCTTTGGAGCCGCCAAAGGCAATTACAGGGGCATAGAGGCATCAAAAGGGAAAGAAACATTTGGAAAGCTTACTTTAATGCCACTTTGGGGAAGCTAAAGGGCAAGAGAATTGCGGTGAGGCATCCAAAAATTTAGAGGAAAATTGAAGGATTAATCTAAATCCCCTTTGGCGTCTTCAAAGGCCTTTACAGGGGAATAATGGCATCTAAAGGGAAAGAGACAAATTAAAAGTTTCCTTAAAAGACCGTTTAGTGGTGCCAAAGTCCAATACAGTTGCATGATGTCTTCCAAAAATAAAAAGAGAAATTAACTGTTAAGTTTAAATCCCCTTTGGAGCCGCCAAAGGCAATTACAGGGGCATAGAGGCATCAAAAGGGAAAGAAACATTTGGAAAGCTTACTTTAATGCCACTTTGGGGATGCCAAAGGGCAAGAGAATTGCGGTGAGGCATCCAAAAATTTAGAGGAAAATTGAAGGATTAATCTAAATCCCCTTTGGCGTCTTCAAAGGCCTTTACAGGGGAATACTGGCATCTGAAGGGAAAGAGACAAATTAAAAGTTTACTTAAAAGACCGTTTAGGGTGCCAAAGTCCAATACAGTTACATGATGTCATCAAAAATAAAAAGACAAATTAACGGTTTACTTTAAATCCCCTTTGGAGCCGCCAAAGGCAATTACAGGGGCATAGAGGCATCAAAAGGGAAAGAAACATTTGGAAAGCTTACTTTAATGCCACTTTGGGGAAGCTAAAGGGCAAGAGAATTGCGGTGAGGCATCCAAAAATTTAGAGGAAAATTGAAGGATTAATCTAAATCCCCTTTGGCGTCTTCAAAGGCCTTTACAGGGGAATAATGGCATCTAAAGGGAAAGAGACAAATTAAAAGTTTCCTTAAAAGACCGTTTAGTGGTGCCAAAGTCCAATACAGTTGCATGATGTCTTCCAAAAATAAAAAGAGAAATTAACTGTTAAGTTTAAATCCCCTTTGGAGCCGCCAAAGGCAATTACAGGGGCATAGAGGCATCAAAAGGGAAAGAAACATTTGGAAAGCTTACTTTAATGCCACTTTGGGGATGCCAAAGGGCAAGAGAATTGCGGTGAGGCATCCAAAAATTTAGAGGAAAATTGAAGGATTAATCTAAATCCCCTTTGGCGTCTTCAAAGGCCTTTACAGGGGAATACTGGCATCTAAAGGGAAAGAGACAAATTAAAAGTTTCCTTAAAAGACCGTTTAGTGGTGCCAAAGTCCAATACAGTTGCATGATGTCATCCAAAAATAAAAAGAGAAATTAACTGTTAAGTTTAAATCCCCTTTGGAGCCGCCAAAGGCAATTACAGGGGCATAGAGGCATCAAAAGGGAAAGAAACATTTGGAAAGCTTACTTTAATGCCACTTTGGGGATGCAAAGGGCAAGAGAATTGCGGTGAGGCATCCAAAAATTTAGAGGAAAATTGAAGGATTAATCTAAATCCCCTTTGGCGTCTTCAAAGGCCTTTACAGGGGAATACTGGCATCTGAAGGGAAAGAGACAATTTAAAAGTTTACTTAAAAGACCGTTTAGGGGTGCCAAAGTCCAATACAGTTACATGATGTCTTCAAAAATAAAAAGACAAATTAACGGTTACTTTAAATCCCCTTTGGAGCCGCCAAAGGCAATTACAGGGGCATAGAGGCATCAAAAGGGAAAGAAACATTTGGAAAGCTTACTTTAATGCCACTTTGGGGATGCAAAGGGCAAGAGAATTGCGGTGAGGCATCCAAAAATTTAGAGGAAAATTGAAGGATTAATCTAAATCCCCTTTGGCGTCTTCAAAGGCCTTTACAGGGGAATAATGGCATCTAAAGGGAAAGAGACAAATTAAAAGTTTCCTTAAAAGACCGTTTAGTGGTGCCAAAGTCCAATACAGTTGCATGATGTCTTCCAAAAATAAAAAGAGAAATTAACTGTTAAGTTTAAATCCCCTTTGGAGCCGCCAAAGGCAATTACAGGGGCATAGAGGCATCAAAAGGGAAAGAAACATTTGGAAAGCTTACTTTAATGCCACTTTGGGGATGCCAAAGGGCAAGAGAATTGCGGTGAGGCATCCAAAAATTTAGAGGAAAATTGAAGGATTAATCTAGGCTTAGGACGAAGACAGAAATGAACAGGAGGGGAGAGGCTTTGGGCGAGGGGCAGGCAGGACAGGAGAGAGGGGCTTTGACGAGAATCAGGCCAGGACAGGAGAGAGGAGCCTTAGGAAGAGAGTGGGGGCTTTCGACGAGAGTCAGGCATAACCAGAGAGAGAGGTCTTGGGACGAGAGCCAGGCAAAGGCAGGGATAGGCTTAGGAGTAGAGTCAGGGTGAAAAAGGGAGGGAAATGCTTGGGACGAGAGTCAGGATTGACACTTGAGAGGGGGTCCCTTTTGCGAGGCGTCAGGCAGAACAGGAAAAGAGAGGCTTGGGACGAGAGTTAGGCAAGACAGGGAGAGAGGCTTGGACGGAGTCATTTCAGGACAGGGACCAAAGGGGCTTTGGGGCCAGGGTGGGGAGGCAGGACAGGTAGAGAGGCTTGGGGCGAGAGTCAAAGGGAGGACTAAGAGAGGGCTTAGGACGAGAGATAGGCAAAAAAGGAGAGAGGTCCCTTGGGACGAGAGTCCGCAGAACGAAAAAGAGGGGCTTGGAATGAGAGTCAGACAGGAAAGGGGGGAGTGGCTTTGGCGAGGGGTCAGGCTGGAGAGGGAATAATAGTCTTAGGACGAAGTCAGGCAGGACAGGAGAGTAGAGGCTTGGGCGAGAGTCAGGCAGGACCCGGAGAGGGAGGCTTAGGAACGAGAGTCATTGCAGGACAGGACAAAGGGGCTTTGGGGCCCAAGGGGAGGAGGACAAGAGAGGAGGGTTGGGACGAGAGTTTTGGCAGGACACTAGAGAGGGCTTAGGACGAGAGTCATTGCAGGACTTGGGCAGAGGGACTTCGGAGAGAGTGAGGCAGGGCAGGAGGGAGAGGGCTTGTGACGAGAGTCAGGCAGGGGCAGGAAGAGGGCTTGGGGCGAGATTGAGGCAGGACAGGAGAGAGAGGCTTGGGACGAGAGCCAAGCAGGACAGGGAGAGAGGGGGCTTGGGACGAGAGCCAGGCAGGACAGGAGAAGAGAGGCTTAGGACTAGAAATCGGGTGAACAGGAGAGAAAGGCTTGGGAGAGAGTCAGGGAAAGACAGGTGAGAGGGGCTTGGGACGAGCGTCAGGGTGAAAAGGAAGAGAGAGGCTTGGACGAGAGTTCAGGCAGACACTAGAGAGAGGCTTAGGACGGAGTCATGAGGGGGCGGACAGGGGTGCTTGGAACGAGAGTCAGGCAGGACAGGAGATAGGGTTAGGCGAGTTTTGGAATGACAGGACAGGGGGGTTTTGGGACGAGAGTGAGGCAGGACAGGAGGGAGGGTTGGGACGAGAGTCAGGCAGGAAACCCGGGGAGAGAGGCTTGGGCGAGAGTCAGGCAGGACAGGGAGAGAGGCTTGGGGGCGGAGTCAGGCAGGCAGGAGAGAGAGGCTTGGGACGGAGTCAGGCAGGACAGGAGAGAAGAGGGTTGGGGCGGGGAGTCGGCAGGACAGGAGGAAGGGGCTTGGGGCGAGAAATCAGGGAGGACAGGAGGAGAGAGGGTTGGGACGAAAAGTCAGGCAGAACAGTAGGCTGAAGCTTGGACCTGAGTCAGGTAGGATTTGACGGGGAGGTGCTTGGGCGAGAGTCTAGGGGGTTTAGAATAAAGAGGCTTGGGACGAGAGTAGCAAAACAGGAGAGAGAGGTTTGGAATTTAGAGTCAGGTCGGACAGGAGTGAGGGCTTTGGGACGAGAGTCAGGCAAGAGGGAGAGAGGGGTTAGGGACGAGAACTCAGGCAGTACAAGGGGAGAGTTTGGGACGAGACTCAGGCTGGAGAGAGAGAGAGTCTTGGGAAAGAGAATGAGGCTCTTGAACGGAGTCTTGCAACCCAGAGAGAAAAAGGTCGGGACGAGAGTCAGGCAGGAAAAGGAGAGAGATGCTTATGACTAGACTCAGGGTGAAGAGGTGAGAGAGGCTTGGGACGAGGGTCGACAGGACAGGCGAGAAGGGCTTGGGACGAGAGTCAGGCAGAGACAGAAGAGAGAGGCTTTGGACGAGAGTCGGCAGGCCCGGAGAGAGAGGTTAGGCGAGAGTCTGACAGGACAGGTGAGAGAGGGTTTGGGGCGAGACTGAGGCAGGACAGGAGAGAGAGGCTTTAGGCGAGAGCCCGGAAGGACAAGAGAGGGGTGCTTGGGACGAGAGTTCAGGCAGGACAGGAGAGAGAGGATTGGGGCGAGAGTCAGGCAGTTCAAGAGAGAGAGGCTTTTGAAGAGAGTCATGCAGGACAGGAGAGGAGAGAGCCTTGGGAAGAAAGTCAAACAGGAAAGGATAGGAGGCTTCAGACGGAGGGCAGGCAGACTGAGAGAGGTGTTTTGGACGAGAGTCAGGCAGTTCGGGGGGAGGCTTGGGACCCAGAGGGCAAGCAGGCAGGAGAGAGGGCTTAGGGCAGAGTCAGGGAGACAGGGTCAGGGGGCTTTGGACGAGAGTCAGCAAGACAGGGGGAGAGAGGCTTGGGACGGAGTCATGCAGAAGGAGAGAGGGGGCATAGGACGAGAGTCATGCAGAACAGGGGCAGGGGGCTTTGGACGAGAGGGCACGTCGGACAGGGGAGAGGGCCTTGTGCGAGAGTCGGCAGGACATGAAGAAAGAGGCTTGCGACGGAGTCAGGCAGGACAGGAGAGAGAGAGGGTTGGGACGAGATTCAGGCAGGACAGGATAGGGGGGCTTGAGACTTGGTGACGTCGAACAGGAGAGAGGGGGCCCTGGGACGAGAGAGTCAGGCAGGAGAGGAGAGAGGGGCTCGGGACGAGAGTCAGGTCGGACAGGAGAGAGGGCCTTGTTACGAGAGTCAGGCGGGGCGGGAGAGTGAGGCTTGGGGGTTTAGGGTAAGGTCGGACAGGAGAGACCCCCCTTTTGACGAGAGTCAGGCGGGACGGGAGAGAGACGCTTGGGGTGAAAGTCTGTTCAGACAGGAGAGAGGGCCTTGTAACGAGAGTCAGGCGGACAGGAGAGGGGGTTTAGACGAGAGTTGGCAGGACAGGAGAGAGAGGCTTAGGAGGGAGTCAGGCATTCAGGAGAGACAAGTTTGGGGCGAGAGTCAATAGGACGGAGAGAAGACTTGGGGGGGAATCGGGGTGGACCCGGGGGGGAGCTTAGGCGAGAGTCAGCCGAACAGGACAGAGGGCTTGGGACAAGAGGGGGCATTACAGGAGAGAGAGGTTGGGAACGAGGGTCAGGCAGCACAGGAAAAAAAAGGGCATGGAAACGAGTTTGAACACTAAAAGGGGGAGAGGGTTGGGGGAGGTCAGGTTTGGACAGGAGAGAGGCTTGGGAGGAGAGTCAGGTAGGACAGAAGACGAGCTTTGGACGAGGTCAGGTAGGACAGGGAAAAGAGGCTTAGACGGATTCAGAAGGACAGGAGAGGCTTAGGAAGGGTCAGGGGACAGGAGAAGGGGTTTTGGGGCGAGTCAGGCAGGACAGGAGAGAGGCTTTGGGCGAGAATCAGGGAGGGCAGGGGAAAAGAAAGGCTTTTTAGAAATCAGGGGGAAAGGGGAAAGATGGGGTTTGGAGAGAGTCAGGGAAAGGAGAAGGCCTTTTGGGGGGAAATCAGGCGGACAGGAGAAGGGTTGGACAGAGTTAGGCGGAACGGGAGAGGCTTGGGACGAAGTCAGCGGACGGGGAAAGAGCTTAACGAGGTCAGGCAGGAAGGAGAGAGGTCTTGGGAGAGGTCAGGGGAAAAAGGAAAGAAAAAAAGGGGGGAAACAGCAGGACAGGAAGAGAGGCTTGGACGAGGTCAGCAAACAGGAGGGGGCTTTGGACGGAGCAAGCAAAAAGGAGGAAGGCTTTGGACGAGAGTCAGCAAGACAGGAGAGAGAGGCTTGGACGAGAGTCAAGGACAGGAGGGGGTTTGGGAGATCACCGGGAAAGGGGGAGGGCTTGGACGAATAGGGGAAGAGAAAGAGGCTTCGGAGAGTCGGCAGGACGGGAGAGGGGGTTGGACGAGATTTACAGGACAATAGGGGGAGAGGTGGGTTGAAAAGGAGAGAGGCCCCAAGAAAGTCGGCGGAAGGGGAAAAAGGGGCTGGGGCGGGTCAGGCGGGCAGGGGAAAAGGGTTGAGAGGTCAGGCGGGGGGGGGGGAAAGGGGGCTTGGGGGGGAGGTAAGGGGAAAGGAGAGAACCTTTTTTTAAAAGTCACGGGGGCGGGGGGAGAGCTTGGGAGAAAAAAGGAGGAAAAAGAGAGGGTTTTTTAAAAGAGAGTCAGAGGCAGGGGAGGGGCTTTGGGCAAGTTAGGGAGGGCAGGGAGGAGGCTTAGGGGAAGGCAGGCAACAGGAGAGAAAGCTTGGGGGGGAAGGGCAAGAGGACAGGAGAGAGAGCTGGGACAGAATCGGCGGACGGAGAGGGAGCCCTTGGACAGGTCAGCCAGAAAAAGGGGAAAAGGCCTTTGGACAAAAGGGGTTGGGAACAGGAAAGAGGCTTGGGGCGAGAGTCAGCAGGACAGGAGAGGGCCCCTTAAAAGGACAGTGGGGCTTAGGACGAGAGTGAGGCAGGACAGAAGAGAGAGGCTTGGACGAGAGTCAGGCAGGACAGAGAGAGAGGCTTAGAACGAGAGTCAGGCAGGACAGGACAGAGGGGCTTGAGAATGAGAGTGAGGCAGGACAGGAGAAGAGAGGCTTGGGACGAGAGTCATGCAAGACAGGAGAGAGAGGCTTAGTGACGAGAGTCAGGCTGGACAGGAGAGAGAGGCTTGGGACGAGAGTCAGGCAGACAGGAGAGAGAGAGGCTTAGGACGAGAGTGAGGCTTTGGACGAGAGTCAGGCAGAACAGGAGAGAGAGTCTTGGGACGAGAATCGAGCTGGACCGGAGAGGGAGCCTTAGGACGAGAGTCAGGCAGTTCAAGAGAGAGAGGCTTGGGACGAGCGTCAGGCAGAACAGGAGAGAGAGCCTTGTGACGAGAGTCAGGCAAGACAGGAGAGAGAGGCTTGGGAGAGAGTCAGCAGGACAGGAGAGAGGTCTTGGGACGAGAGTCAGGCAGGACAGGAGAGAGAGTCTTGGGACAAGAATCAGACAGGACAGGAGAGAGAGGCTTGGGACGAGAGTCAGCAGGACAGGAGAGAGAGTCTTGGGACAAGAATCAGACAGGACAGGAGAGAGGGGCTTGGGACGAGAGTCAGCAGGACAGGAGAGAGAGGCTTGGGAACGAGAGTCAGGCAGGACGGGAGAGGGTGCTTGGGACGAGAGTCAGGCAGTTCAAGAGAGAGAGGCTTGGGACGAGAGTCAGCAGGACAGGAGAGAGAGAGGCTTAGACGAGAGTCAGGCAGACAGGAGAGAGAGCCTTGGGACGAGAGTCAGGCAGTTCAAGAGAGAGAGGCTTGTGACGAGAGTTAGGCAGGACAGGAGAGAGGGGCTTGGGACGAGAGTTCAGGCAGGACAGGAGAGAGAGGCTTGGGAGGAGAGTCAGGTAGGACAGGAGAGAGGGCCTTTTTGACGAGAGTCAGGCATGACAGTTGAGGGATGCTTGGGAAAGAGAGCCAGGGAGGACAGGACAGAGGGCTTGGGATGAGAGTGAGGCAGGACAGGAGAGAGGGGCCTTGGGGCAGAGTTTAGGCAGGACAGGGAGAGGGCTTTGGACGAGAGTCAGGGAGGACAGGAGAGAGAGGCTTGGGACGAGAGTCAGGCAGAACAGTAGGCTGAAGCTTGGACCTGAGTCAGGAGGACAGACGAGAGGTGCTTGGACGAGAGTCAGGAGTTAGAATAAAGAGGCTTGGGACAGAGTCAAGCAAGACAGGAGAGAGAGGCTTGGAATGAGAGTCAGGTCGGACAGGAGAGAGAGGCTTTGGACGAGTCAGGTCGGACAAGAGTGAGGGCTTTGGGACGAGAGTCGGCAAGACAGGAGAGAGAGGCTTAGGACGAGACTCAGGCAGTACAGGAGAGAGAGATTTTGGGCGAGACTCAGGCTGGAGGGGGAGAGAGAGGCTTGGGGGACGAGAAGAGGCTTTGAACGAGTCTTGGGAACACCAGCGAGAAAGAGGCTCGGGACGAGAGTCAGGCAGGACAGGAGAGAGAGGGTTGGGACGAGAGTCAGGCAGGACAGGAGAGAGGGGGCTTAGGACTAGAGTCAGGCAGGACAGGGGAGAGATGCTTAGGACGAGACTCAGGCAGTACAGGAGAGAAGACGAGGCTTGGGACGAGAGTAATGCAGGACAGGAGACAGAGGCTCAGGACGAGAGTCATGCAAGACATGAGAGAGAAGCTTGGGACGAGCCTTAGGCTGGAGAGGAGAGAGACGCAATGTGACGAGAGTGAGGCTTTGGACGAGAGTCAGGCAGAACCGAAGAGAGACGATCTTCGGCCCAGAGTCAGGCAGGACAGGAGACACAGGCTTAGGACGAGAGTCAGGCAGGACAGGAGAGGGAGGCTTAGGACGATAGTCAGGCAGGGCAGGACAAAAGGGCATCGGACGAGATTGAGCCAGGACAGGAGAGAGAGGCTTGGGAGGAGAGTCAGGTAGGACAGGAGGCAGAGGCTTGTGACGAGAGTCAGGCAGGACAGGAGAGAGAGGCTTGGGAAGAGAGTCAGGTAGGATAGGAGAAAGATGCTTTGGAAGAGAGTCAGGTCGGACAAAAGACAGGGCCTTGGGACGAGAGTTAGGCTGGACAGGAGGGAGAGGCTTGGGACGTAAGTCAGGTCGGACAGGATAGAGGGCCCTGGGACGAGAGTCAGGCAGGACAGGAGAGAGAGGCTTTGGACGAGAGTCAGGCAGTACAGGAGAGAGAGGCTTGGGACGAGAGTCAGGCAGGACAGGAGAGAGAGGCTTGTTAGAAGAGTTAGGAAGGAGAGGACAGTGTGGCTTGGGACGAGAGTGAGGCAGGACAGGAGAGAGAGGCTTGGGACGAGAATCAGGCAGGACAGGACAGAGGAGCTTGGGACGAGATTCAGGCAGGACAGGAGAGAGACGCTTGGGAAGAGAGTCAGGTAGGATAGTAGAGAGAGGCTTGGGACGAGAATCAGGCAGGACAGGACAGAGGAGCTTGGGACGAGATTCAGGCAGGACAGGAGAGAGACGCTTGGGAAGAGAGTCAGGTAGGATAGTAGAGAGAGGCTTGGGACGAGAATCAGGCAGGACAGGACAGAGGAGCTTGGGACGAGATTCAGGGAGGACAGGAGAGAGACGCTTGGGAAGAGAGTCAGGTAGGATAGTAGAGAGAGGCTTGGAACGAGAGTCAGGCAGGACAGGAGAAAGAGCCTCAGGACTAGAGTCAGGCAGGACAGGAGAGAGAGGCTTGGGACGAGAGGCTTGGGACGAGAGTCAGGCAGGACAGTACAGGGGTGCTTGGGACGAGAGTCAGGCAGGACAGGAGAGAGAGGATTGGGACGAGAGTCAGGCAGTTCAGGCGAGGGAGGCTTGGGACGACAGTCAGGGAGGACACGAGAGAGAGGCTTGAGAAGAGAGTCAAATAGGACAGGAGAGAGAGAGGCTTGAGACGAGCGTCAGGCAGGATAGGAGAGAGGTGTTTGGGACGAGAGTCAGGCAGTTCAAGAGAGAGAGGCTTGTGACGAAAGTCAAGCAGGACAGGAGAGAGAGGCTTGGGACGAGAGTCAGGCAGTTTAGGAGAAAAAGGCATGGGACAAGAGTCAAGCAGGACAGGAGAGAGAGGCTTCGGACGAGAGGCAGGCAAGACAAGAGAGAGAGGCTTATGACGAGAGATAGGAAGTACAGGACAGAGGGGCTTGGGACGAGAGTCAGGCAGGGCAGTAGAAGGAGGCTTGGGACGAGTCAGGCAGGACAGGAGAGAGGGGCTTTGGACGAGAGTCAGGCAGGACAGGAGAGAGAGGCTTGGGACGAGAGTCAACCAGGACAGGAGAGAGAGGCTTTGGACGAGAGTCAGGCAGGACAGGAGAGAGAGGCTTTGAAAGAGAGTTAGGAAGGACAGGGCAGAGGGGCTTCGGACGAGAGAGAAGCAGGACAGATGACAGAGGCTTGGGACGAGAGCTAGGCAGGAGAGGAGAGAGAGGCTTAGGACGAGAGTCAGGCAGTTCAGGAGAGAGAGGCTTCGGACGAGAGTCAGGCAGGACAGGAGGGAGGGGCTTGGGTCGAGAGTCAGGCAGGAGAAGACAGAGAGGATAAGGAAGAAAGTCAGGCAGGACAGGAGAGAGAGGCTTGGGACGAGACTCAGGCTGGAGAGGAGAGGGAGGCTGGGGACGATAGTGAGGCTTTGGACGAGAGTCAGGCAGCACCAGAGAGAGAGAGGCTTGGGACGAGAGTCAGGCAGAACAGGAGAGAGAGGTTTAGGGCTAGAGTCAGGGTGAACAGGAGAGAGAGAGGCTTGAGACGAGAGTCAGGCAGTAGAGGAGAGAGGGGCTTGGGACGTGAGTCAGACAGGACAGGAGAGAGAGGCTTGGGACGAGAGTCAGGCATGACAGGAGAGAGATGCTTTGGAAGAGTCAGGTCGGACAGGGGAGAAGGCCATGGGATGAGAGTCAGGTCGGACAGGAGACAGGGATTTACGACGAGAGTTAGGCTGGAGAGGAGGAAGAGGCTTGGGACGTAAGTCAGGTCGGACAGGATAGAGAGCCTTGGGACGAGAGTCAGGCAGAACAGAAGAGATGTCCTTGGATCGAGAGTCAGGCAGGACAAGAGAGAGAAGCTTAGGACGAGAGTCAGGCAGGACAGGAGAGAGAGGCTTGGGACGAGAGTCAGGCAGGACAGGAGAGAGAGGCTTGGGACGAGAGTCAGGCAGGAAAGGAGAGAGAGGCTTGGGACGAGACTCAGACTGAAGAGGAGAGAAAGGCTTGGGACGAGAGAGAGGCTTAGAACGAGAGTCAGGCAAGACAGGACAGAGGAGCTTTGGACGAGATTCAGGCAGGACAGGAGAGAGAGGCTTGGGACGAGAGTCAAGAAGGACAGGAGAGAGATGCTTGGGACGAGAGTCAGGCAGGACAGGAGAGAGAGGCTTGGGACGAGACTCAGGCTGGAGAGGAGAGAGAGGCTTGGGACGAGAGAGAGGCTTAGGACGAGAGTCAAGAAGGACAGGAGAGAGATGCTTGGGACGAGAGTCAGGCAGGACAGGAGAGAAAGTCTTGGGACGAGACTCAGGCTGGAGAGGAGAGAGAGGCTTGGGACGAGAGTCAAGCAGGACAGGACAGAGGAGCTTAGGACGAGAATCATGCAGGACAGAAGAGAGAGGCTTGGGAAGAGAGTCATATAGGACAGGAGAGAGAGCCGTGGGACGAGAGTCAGGCAGGACAGGAGAGAGAGGCTTGGGACGAGAATCAGGCAGGACAGGACAGAGGAGCTTAGGACGAGAATCATGCAGGACAGAAGAGAGAGGCTTGGGAAGAGAGTCATATAGGACAGGAGAGAGAGCCGTGGGACGAGAGTCAGGCAGGACAGAAGGGACAGGCTTAGGACAAGAGTCAGGCAGGACAGGAGAGAGAGGCTTAGGACGTGAGTCAGGCAGGACAGGAGAGAGAGGCTTGGGACGAGAGTCAGGCAGGATGGGAGAGAGAGGCTTGGGACGAGAGTCAGGCAGGACAGGAGAGAGAGGCTTAGGACGTGAGTCAGGCAGGACAGGAGAGAGAGGCTTGGGACGAGAGTCAGGCAGGATGGGAGAGAGAGGCTTGGGATGACAGTCAGGTCGGACAAGAGAGAGGGTATTGGGACGAGCGTCAGGCAAGACAGGAAAAAGAGGCTTGGGACGAGAGTCAGGCAGGACAGGAGTGAGAGGCTTGGGACGAGCGTCAGGCAAGACAGGAAAAAGAGGCTTGGGACGAGAGTCAGGCAGGACAGGAGTGAGAGGCTTGGGACGAGAGTCAGGCGGTACTGGAAAAAAAAGGCTTGGGACGAGAGTCAGGAAGGACAGGAGAGAGAGGCTTGGGACGAGAGTCAGGCAGTTCAGGAGAGACAGGCTTGTGACGAGAGTCAGACAGGACAGGAGAGAGAGTCTTGGGACGAGACTCAGGCCTGTGAGGAGAGAGAGGCTTGGGACGAGAGAGTCTTAGGACGAGAGTCAGGCAAGACAGGACAGAGGAGCTTGGGACGAGAGTCAGGCAGGACAGGAGAGAGAGGCTTGGGACGAGAGTCAGGCAGGACAGGAGAGAGAGGCTTGGGACGAGAGTCAGGCTGGACAGGAGAGAGAGGCTTGGGACGAGAGTCAGGCAGGACAGGAGAGAGACCCTTACAACGAGAGTTAGATAAGATAAGATAAGATACTTTATTCGTCAAATTGTTATACAAAATGTAATACAAAATGAAATTCGTTTTGGCTTTAGAGCTCCTTAGCAGTTGTAAAAAAAAAAAAAAAACATTAAAATATTAACAAGAAATATTGCATAGGTTATTTCATATAAAATGTTACTTTGCTATCGTGTACATGCGATATCAGCTTGTTACCATCCCTATCATGAACCATCACCTACAGTTATCATGAAACTTAAAGCTAGAAGTTATAGTGATGATAGATGATTGAAAAGCAGAATGCTTTTAGGTACAAACGACTTTTTGTATCTATCAGTGTGCAGTTTGGGCAGAGCTAGCCTTCTACCAGATTTAAGATACGTGTAACAATTATGTAACGGATGCGTTACATCTTTCATCATTTTGTCTACTTGTTTCATTGTACCTTTTTGATACAGCTTATTCAGTGATGTGGTCTCTGCACCTAGTTCTCTTGCTTTCTTAACAATCCTTCCCAACTTCTTTTTATCTTTGCACGTAAGTTTTCCATACCAGGCAGTGATTGAAAAATTTATAACTGATTCTAAAATTGATTTGTAAAATAGGCTAATGACCATTTTATCTACATGTAGGTTATGCAAGATACGTACAAAGTGTAATCTTTGGTTACATTTCCTTGACACCATATCTGTATTAACACTTCCCTTCAACTGGTCATCAGTCATAAAGCCCAAATACTTATACTGGTTTACTCTTTCTACGTTTTCTTCCTCAATTGTTAATAGGTCTGGTACGTGTATATTTTTAGTTCTGAAATCAAATATCATCTCTTTCGTTTTCTTTACATTAAGCTCCAAAAAATTTTGTTTACTCCAGTCAACGAATTTTTTAACTTGAGTTAAATAGCCTTCATAATTATTATTTACAATTTTTCCTAAGATAACTGTATCGTCAGCATATTTTATAATAGTACAATCATCAATTTCACTTCTACAATCATCTGTATACAAGGTGAAAAGAGCTGGGGACAATACACAACCTTGGGGGGCTCCTGTGTTGGTGACTATCACATTAGACTTAACATTATTTACATTGGTATATTAGGGTCTCTGGGTTAAAAAGCTAAAAATCCATATTAAGATATTTCTATTTACACCCAATTCTAGCATTTTATTGAGCAAAATATGAGGTTGCATTGTATTAAATGCTGAACTAAAATCAATGTATAGTGCTCTAATTTGTGATTTGGGCTTATCTAAATGCTTGTTAATATCATTTAATAGTACAAGTGTTGCATCCTGTACACTCCTATCATTACGATAAGCAAATTGCATAGGGTCTTTTAAGTTATTTGTTTTTTCACAGATATAGTTTTTTACAATGCTTTCTAAACATTTCATAATATTAGATGTTAGTACTACAGGTCTGAAGTCTTTGTGATCTTTTGGGTGATTAATTTTTGCAATAGGTTTCACTTCAGATTCTTTCCATTTATAAGGCACCACTCCCTGATCCAGCGAGTCCTGAAATAATGTGGTCAGTGCAGGTGTCAATTGTTTTGCACAGCATTTAAGTACCCTAGCAGGTATCCCGTCTGACCCTGTAGCTTTACCTGCCCGAATATTCTGCAGGGACTTCTGTACGTCTTCTTGCCTAATTATAATTCTTTCATCATTGTTAGATTGAATTTCTGTCATTACCTCATTACACGCATCACTGAAATCATGTCTTTCAAATCTCGCAAAGAACGCGTTCATTTCATTTACATATGTGTTGATATTTTCCGGTTCTGGCACACTTTGTTTCTTCTTGTGCCCGCACAGGGTTTTAAGTCCTTTCCAAGCGTCTTTTACTCTGTTTGTTTTAAACAAGCCTTCAACTTTTTCTTTGTATATTCTTTTCGATTCAGTAATTTTTTTATCAATATTACTTTGCAATGTTTTTCTTTCAACATCACTTCCATTTCGCATGAGTCTGTGTTTTTCATTTAGCATAGATTTTAGTTCTTTTTTAATCCATGGTTTATTGTTTGGGTATATCTTTATTGTTTTGGTAGGTACGATCATATCAAAACAAAAGTGAAGGTATTCATTGAAAATATCTAAGTTAGTGTTGATATCAGTCCTGTTTTCTATCAGGACAGACCAGTCTGTACAGTCAAAACACGCTTGTAATCGTTGTCTCTTGTTATCGTTCCATTCTCTAATTTCAATTTCTTTCGATTTGACTCTTTTCAGTAATTGTTTATATGTAGGTACACAGTATAGCATGTTATGGTCTCCATTTCCAATGTTTGCTCGTTTAAAAACTTTATATCCATCTTTAATATTACAATACATCTTATCCAGTGTCGCGTTACCTCTTGTGGGACACTTTACTGTTTATTCGTACGTACGGACTTTTCCTTGAAAATCACAATGATTAAAATCTCCTAAAATAATTATTGCACTGTTCGGGCTCTCATTTTCACAGTTTGTAAGACAATTTTCTAGTATATCTGCTGCTATAACTTCGTCCGCATCCGGGGGTATATATACAAGTACGAGGATTATCTTATTAAATTCACGTGGTAGATAAAAGGGTCGACAGGTGAACGCTAAATACTCGATGTTGTTGTCACAGTAGCTCTTCTTAACATTAATTTGTGAACACCATCTGTCATTCACGTAAGCGGCAACCCCACCCCCTCGGTCCTTATCAACACCTTTCCTGTCAGACCGTACCAACACAAACCCATCGATAGCCAGTGTGCTATCCGCATCCCGATCTTGCAACCAGGTTTCCGTGAGGGCGATTACTGCACTGTCTCTATATTCTTGAATAAACTTACAGTTGGTACATAACTCGCCCATTTTATTTCTAATTGAGCGTACGTTACCAAAGGTGATGGCTGGCAGCGGAGTCCTCATGCCACGTCTCCTAATTCTCACACGTATACCGCTGCGTCGCCCTCTTCTCCGCATTCGGTGTCTTTTCTCTGCTACATTTTCTGAGTATTCCTTCTCGTTGTAACTTGCCTGTAATTCTTGTAGTCTTCTTACATCATTGATGAACTTAACAGGTAGAGGTGAGTCCAGAGAGGGTCGCAGGCTGATTAGGGAAGCACTGTTATACTGGATGTTTACATTCGTGGCTGCAGTCACCTTCATAACACACAGAATTACACCACAAATCAAGTACATTTTCTGGTTCCATAGTGTTAGAGTTGCTCCAGAGGCATTCATGGTTACTGTAGAATGGTCCAGGAAGTGCAGGCTTATCAGAAAAAGGTTAAAAAGAGAGATAAAATTCGGGAGCTCTAGCGCCGGGGCAGCCGTCGAGCAGCGCCACCTATTATATATATATATATATATATATATATATATATATATATATATATATATCTTTTTAATCCTCTAACACTTGTAAAGTGTGTTATCTACCTTATCAAGAATACTAGTTGATATAGGAGTAACTCTTGTTAATAACTATAATTTGCTTATTTCTGTACTCAGTATTATTTCATAAATAACCATAACTTTTCATGGCTCGCAGGAGCTTGAGCCAGGTTGGGGCCGAGCAAAATGTAAGACTCACGCATACTACCATTAATTTTTCATTAACTATTTGTTATTATCATTTTATTGTGAGTTACATAGAGTTAGATGCATGTTGCCACGGGCCCACTGTTCCCACGGGCTACTGTTACTCAGGATGTTCAAAACTGTACATCTTGGGAGGAATTTAAAACGTTGTTTAAATTCGGTTGTGAGGAATCATTCTCAGATAATCTACTAACCGTCCTTTTACGTGCTCTTAACACAACATACACGGATGATATGTCAATCCCTGATCACTGGAGTACCACCTTACATGGAAGAATGAGGTTATTTAGGCAGGCTTACGAATCCTCACCCTGGATGTCGGCCATGATGAAGCCTGAAACTCATGTGCAAACACTCGTGTGTTTATTACACATACTCTTCATTCTCAAGGACCTGACCTCCAGACGTAGCTCGGCGGTTACTTGATGAAGACATCGACCCATCATTGTGGGTCAGTAACGAAAGTATTGAGTTACACTAAAAAGAAAGGTGGATATCACAACACCAAGAGACTGGGGAGGGTGTCGGCTTCCCAATGTATGAGGAAACATTCTAGTGATCAACACAATCATTCCTCTCACGGCCACTTAAAGCGATGCAGTGATGACAAGCACTCACATAAGGTGACGTGTTTCTGGTGTCACCAAACAGGACATAAAGCGAATGTGTGAGTCTTACAGGTTTAGGTTTCTTAATTGTTGACTACAGGGACGAGTTTATAAGGAAGTGAGGAATTTGGGAAGGGTTTATTGATGGGTGCCGGGAGTGTGGTGATGATGATGAAGGATCAGAGAAAATATATTATGTCGGAGGTCAATAGATCCTGGTGCTCGACCCAGAACACTGCGAGCCAATCACTTTCCTCTCTTCCTACTCGTACATATGCCTTACATGCTTGGTCAAAGCTTTTCACTGCTTCTAGCAACTTAACACCCACACCATATATACGCTTCAAGCCTTCAACAACGCATCTCTATCAACTTTATCATATGCCTTCTCCAGATCCATAAATGCTATATACATATCCATTTGCTTTTCTAAGTATTTCTCACATACATTCTTCAAAGCAAACACCTGATCTACACATCCTCTATCACTTCTGAAACCACACTGATCAGTCAATACCCTCCCATATTATTTCCCAGGAATACTCAACAAACTTATATCTCTCTAATTTGAACACTCACCATTATCCCTTGTGCCTTTATACAATGGCACTATGTACGCATTCCGCCAATCCTCAGACGCCTCCCCATGAGTCATACATACATTGAATATCCTTACTAACCAGTCAACAACAAAGTCACCCACTTCTTGAATAAATTCCACTGCAGCACCATGCAAAAATAACAATAAATAATATAGATAAACAGATAGATAGATAGAGATAAGTACTTAGAAATATAGATGTTGAATACATATATAGATATCCTCTTTGGTAATATTACTTTCCAAACAAGGAAGAATAAAAAAGGTGGATAGCAAGGAAATTTCATCTCTTCTCTAGACCATACTTCGCACTATATATATATATATATATATATATATATATATATATATATATATATATATATATATATATATATATATATATATATATATATATATATATACATATATATATATATATATATATATATATATATATATATATATATATATATATATATATATATATATATATTATCCCTGGGGATAGGGGAGAAAGAATACTTCACACGTATTCCCTGCGTGTCGTAGAAGGCGACTAAAAGGGAAGGGAGCGGGGGGCTGGAAATCCTCCCCTCTCTTTTTTTTTTTTTTTTTTTTTTCCAAAAGAAGGAACGGAGAAGGGGGCCAGGTGAGGGTATTCCCTCAAAGGCCCAGTCCTCTGTTCTTAACGCTACCTCGCTATCGCGGGAGATGGCGAATAGTGTGAAGGAGAATATATATATATATATATATATATATATATATATATATATATATATATATATATATATATATATATATATATATATATATATATATATATGATAGAGTTGATAGAGATGCTCTGTGGAAGGTATTAAGAATATATGGTGTGGGAGGCAAGTTGTTAGAAGCAGTGAAAAGTTTTTATCGAGGATGTAAAGCATGTGTACGTGTAGGAAGAGAGGAAAGTGATTGGTTCTCAGTGAATGTAGGTTTGCGGCAGGGGTGTGTGATGTCTCCATGGTTGTTTAATTTGTTTATGGATGGGGTTGTTAGGGAGGTGAATGCAAGAGTTTTGGAAAGAGGGGCAAGTATGAAGTCTGTTGGGGATGAGAGAGCTTGGGAAGTGAGTCACTTGTTGTTCGCTGATGATACAGCGCTGGTGGCTGATTCATGTGAGAAACTGCAGAAGCTGGTGACTGAGTTTGGTAAAGTGTGTGAAAGAAGAAAGTTAAGAGTAAATGTGAATAAGAGCAAGGTTATTAGGTACAGTAGGGTTGAAGGTCAAGTCAATTGGGAGGTAAGTTTGAATGGAGAAAAACTGGAGGAATAAAGTGTTTTAGATACCTGGAGTGGATCTGGCAGCGGATGGAACCATGAAAGCGGAAGTGGATCATAGGGTGGGGGAGGGGGCGAAAATTCTGGGAGCCTTGAAGAATGTTTGGAAGTCGAGAACATTATCTCGGAAAGCAAAAATGGGTATGTTTGAAGGAATAGTGGTTCCAACAATGTTGTATGGTTGCGAGGCGTGGGCTATGGATAGAGTTTTGCGCAGGAGGATGGATGTGCTGGAAATGAGATGTTTGAGGATAATGTTTGGTGTAAGGTGGTTTGATCGAGTAAGTAACGTAAGGGTAAGAGAGATGTGAGGAAATAAAAAGAGCGTGGTTGAGAGAGTAGAAGAGGGTGTTTTGAAATGGTTTGGGCACATGGAGAGAATGAGTGAGGAAAGATTGACCAAGAGGATATATGTGTCGTAGGTGGAGGGAACGAGGAGAAGAGGGAGACCAAATTGGAGGTGGAAAGATGGAGTGAAAAAGATTTTGTGTGATCGGGGCCTGAACATGCAGGAGGGTGAAAGGAGGGCAAGGAATAGAGTGAATTGGATCGATGTGGTATACCGGGGTTGACGTGCTGTCAGTGGATTGAATCAGGGCACGTGAAGCGTCTGGGGTAAACCATGGAAAGCTGTGTAGGTATGTATATTTGCGTGTGTGGACGTATGTATATACATGTGTATGGGGGTGTGTTGGGCCATTTCTTTCGTCTGTATCCTTGCGCTATCTGGCAAACACGGGAGACAGCGACAAAGCAAAAATATATATATATATATATATATATATATATATATATATATATATATATATATATATATATATATATATATATATATATATATATATATCCTTCATTATTTTTACTTTCGAAATTGAGGAACAGAAGAATAAGCCAAGCAAGTAAATTTCGTCAAAAACATCTCTCTTTTCTACACGCTGCCTCGCAAAGATTTTCATTAATTTAAATTGAAGAAACAGACGTATTTTTCTATTGTCTGGTTAGCTCAGTGGTAGAGCGTGAGTCTGACACACTCAAGGTCGTGGGTTCGAGACCCACATCAGATATATTTTTTGTCTTTATCTTTTTTCATTTTGTCCGCATCACATGTGTGCAACATTCGGTATGTTCGTCCAACGTTATAGTGAAGATCTTCACAATAAATTGAGGTTTTCGACCTTATCTGAAAGGGTCAGGTCCACCAAGACGTCCTTGAAATCTTCCAGAAGCTTCTGGCGATCCTCCTCCAACTGCTGGGCACATCAGAGTTAACATGGGCCGGACATCGGTTGTGGAACGACTTAATCTGCTTCCGGTAGTTAGCAGGGATGATAATGAGGGCTCTGACCTCATACCAGGTCAGCTTAGTTCCAGTCTATTGCTTAGTTCCAGTCTATTGCTTAGTTCCAGTCTATTGCTTAGTTCCAGTCTATTGCTTAGTTCCAGTCTATTGCTTAGTTCCAGTCTATTGCTTAGTTCCAGTCTATTGCAACGATAATAAAAAAGTAAAACATTTCTTCGTGGAAAATTGAGAGGAAAACACGACAGCAACATGGAGATTTACCCTGTGGTTATTTTGCCGGCAAGTCGGCAACGGTCGGTCAAACAGTATTTTGCCGTGGTAATCTCAGTACTTCATATAATACTATGTCACAAAATATGTTCTTGGGGGCGTAGCTCAGTGGTAGAGCACTCGCTTGGCATGCGAGAGGACCCGGGTTCAAACCCCGGCGCCTCCATTTTTTATTTGGGAAATTCATTGTTTTCAGTCTTGTGTGTGTGTGTGTATATATATATATATATATATATATATATATATATATATATATATATATATATATATATATATATATATATATATATATATATATATATATATATAAATATATATATATATATATATATATATATATATATATATATATATATATATATATATATATATATATATATATATATATATATATATATACACATATATACATATATGCATATATCGTCAGATCAGGGAAGTTAAGCAGCGTTGGGTCTGGTTAGTACTTGGATGGGTGACCGTCTGGGAACACCAGATGCTGTTATCCCTGGGGATAGGGAAGAAAGTATACTTGCCACGTATTCCCTGCGTGTCGTACAAGGCGACTAAAAGGGTAGGGAGCAGAAGGCCCGAAATCCTTTACTCTCATTTTCAATTTTTCAAAAGACGGAAAAGAGAAGACATAAAGATATTGTAAAGATGTAACTAATATAAGATATAAGAATGAATGGAAGATACGGATGTAGCTGAAACAAGAAGTAATGAAGATTAAGGTGCAGTGAAAATTATTCTGTAGTGAAGATAAATGTATATGTTAAAATTTTGTATTGAGCATCAAGAAGTAATGATAATGATGAGAGTGTAGTGAAGATGAGGGTTTAGTTAGGGAGTAGTGACAATTGCCTTTACAATGATAATAAGGAGGTAACACAATGAGAAACACAAACTTTACAAAGCTACGTTCAAGTCAGAATTTGAACCAAGTTCGGTAAACAGAAAGATGATGTTAAGATGAGAGTGTAGTGAGGAAGAGTATAGTGATGATAAGGATATGGTCAAGATAGCTTGTACTGAAGGAAAGAATGTAGTGAATATACGAATGTAGTAGAGATAAGGGTTGTAAAAGAGTAAAGCATATATGAAATGATTATGTAGTGAAGATAAAAATCATTTTCAGTGAACATTAGAGAGTACAATGGTGATGGTATGGTAGAAGTAACTGTGTAGTGAAGATGAGGGTATAGTGAAGATATAATTTAGTGTAATGGATCATACATTACAAAGCTGTGTCTATCCACACACGTGTAACACGTCCCAGGTAAAGATATATTCTAGAGATAGTGTATATCTAACATATATATGTGTTTTATAAATATTTATAAAAAGTTTTCCTGAGGGACAATACCTAAGACTTTCGTATTAAAGTTGATCAGTTGTAAGTGATCAAGCATTACAAAGGTGTGTCCATTGCCACAGGTGCTACTGATCCGGGGTAAAGGTATTTTACAATTTTTGTTTCCTTGACCCTTCTAGTTATCAATGCTTCATCTCTGGCTTGATCCTTGCAAGTGACATTTATGTGTGTAATTCTCTTTATTCTTATCATATAATCAGTCAGTTGAGGTGCAGAACACGCTTTTCATCCTGGTCACTCCACTCTGTCACATACTATTATTCAGAAGGTGTTACCGGGCTCAACCCGTACGTCGTTACACCAGGAATGACAAGTAACCTTGGGGAAAGGCTGTATCATCGACCAGGGAAGGGAAGAAATAGCACAGTCTCATCGAAAACCTTTTTGCTTCATAGATATGTGCCATCATCCCCTGCTCCTGTGTGGAGTGCAGCAGCCACCAAGGTGTAGGAGCGCCATCAAAGGTGTGCTGGTGATGTGTGGTAATAATAATACGAAGGTGTAGGAGTGCCATCAAAGGTGTGCTGGTGATGTGTGGTAATAATAATACGAAGGTGTAGGAGCGCCATCAAAGGTGTGCTGGTGATGTGTGGTAATAATAATACGAAGGTGTAGGAGCGCCATCAAAGGTGTGCTGGTGATGTGTGGTAATAATGATAATACTGTTCACACCATCACCTGGGCTGAGACTCAGGACCTGTTACCCTCCTCCTGAGAAGGACTATTTTTGTGTCCCAACTCATCACACTCTCGACCTTCTTACTATCTTCAAACGATCGGAAATAAAGGCAGATCGTAACTCCGTTAATGAGGTAATAAATTCCCTACGATGAAAAGATATTGTGTTTAGGATTATGAAGAGCAAGGAATAGACCCAGATGAGCCAGTGTCCGGGCGTGGCCACTCCTCCATATTGTGTCCCCGGTAGCCACTTGGCCAGCGCTACTGTGTGTCGACTCCCTATTGGTGGACCGCTGCTGCTTGCGATTTATGATTGGTCCTCTGCGGCCCAATGATTTCTGTGCTACGCCTCCGCGGTAGTTGATTGGTCATCGATTGTGAGGATGGAATCAGGGATGAAACATGTATAACTAGAAAGGTTAAAGATACAAAGATGGTGAAATACCTTGACCCGGGATCAGTAGCACCTGTGGCAATGGACACACCTTTGTAATGCTTGATCACTTACAACTGATCAACTTTAATACGAAAGTCTTAGGTATTGTCCCTCAGGAAAACTTTTTATAAATATTTATAAAACACATATATATGTTAGATATACACTATCTCTAGAATATATCTTTACCTGGGACGTGTAACACTTGTGTAGATAGACACATTTTGTAATGCATGATCCATTACACGAAATGAACTTCACTAACGAAGAGTTATACAACGCGTCGTTGGAAAACATTAATCAAATACCTATACATATCATTTATGTTAGTAAAAGACATTCTTGATAGTAAACATAAGAAATGATGATGAAAGATAAAGGACGTAGAGGTAAATCTTTTGGTAAAATATGAAATACTCCTGCCCTAAACTAACGTCTTGTTTTGGATTTATTTCTTAGATACCCACATGATAATGCGTTCTGTTCTTTAGAGTCACAAATTTTTATGTTTCTAACACGTTTTTATCATTTCTTATATAATCTTAAGGATTCAGGCTTAAAGATCTTGGTACTGAACAACCATTATAATGCAACACAATACATATTCATCATAAACAAATCAGTTATCACAATAACCATTATGTTTGTACCAGATTCTTTAAGTCCTCAGTCACGTTTGTTGATATATAAGAGATTTTTCCGCCACTGACAAATGGCTCCGTGGTGTAGTGGTTAGCACATCTGCCTCATAAACAGTTCGTCCGGGTTCGATTCCCGGCGGGGCCTTTATTTTCAGTATTTTTTTTGTGATCGTAAATAATCGTAGGTAGGTTCTCTCTCTCTCTCTCTCTCTCTCTCTCTCTCTCTCTCTCTCTCTCTCTCTCTCTCTCTCTCTCTCTCTCTCTCTCTCTCTCTCTCTCTCTCTCTCTCTCTCTCTCTCTCTCTCAGCCAAGAGGCAAGTTGATATGTGCTGGGTGGGTGGGTAGGTGGGGTGCAGAGTGGCTCGCCGTCATATGGCAAGAACTTCATCGCTCCCACTCAGTCACGCAATCTACATTCATAGTGGCTGGCTGGGGAGAGAGAGAGAGAGAGAGAGAGAGAGAGAGAGAGAGAGAGAGAGAGAGAGAGAGAGAGAGAGAGGAGTTCTGGCTTATGAGTTCATCTAACGAGATTTTGCCAAAAGGCAGGGCAAGCGCGTAACGCTCTCCGCAGAGAAATATATTGTCACGAAGAAAAAGATCAAAGTGGTGGGAGTAAGGTGTTGTGATGTGTTATGTCTGGGAAGGAGAGGTTGTATGTTTGTGGAGTGAGAGCCAGCAGACAACGTCTGGGTGAGACAGGAAGGTAAGAAAGCTGCCTGAGTCAGAGGAGTGGTAATTAACAGCCACTAAAATGCCTGGAAACTGTAGTGACGTAAGTGACATGGGGGGCCTGCATGGGTCTGCTGGTGGTGGCGGGGTTGTCGTCAGAGACCAAATATAAATGTTGATGTTGCATGACATTAAGGTGAGGCTGTTGTGTGGTGTGGCGGGAAAGGTAGTATAATATTGGAAGCTGGTAATGTGGTATCGTACTCAGGCATGAAGCTCTGAAAGATCTGTGTGGCTGAACACGACGGCGCGACCTTCAGGTATTATGATGGCCTAACCTTTGACCTGACCATTAAGGTTATATTTGCATGTATGTACGTAACCGTAAGTATGTTTTCCTTTGTCATTATGTGTTTACAGTATACATTTGACCTGCTGGTGATCTCAGTGGTGTCTGTGCTAAGGCCTGGCGTAAACATTTGGACCTACAAGCATAAAAGAAAGTTCTGGAGGCAAGTGTAGAGAAGGAAATTCTTGTGAATATTTCATGTGTGCTTCCATCATGCAGACCACAGTGTTGTTGGGTCAGGCTGGAGGTTTGGAGTGGCAAAGGAGAGACTGGACTTGACTTGTGTAAGGGAACGAGAGACTGACGTGGTACCATGATTAAGATATTAGTATGTAATTACTCATCTTTCTCTTCCCTCGAAGAAATGTTTCTCCTTTGTAAGGCGCCAGTGTTTAGAATTTAGATTTTTGACTTGCCTGCCAGTTTGCATCTATATAGACTTCATATTTAATTTCAAGATGGTGATTAATACACCTTCACCCTGAGCCACCGACTCTCGCTCCACTTACAAGAAGGTGGAATCAAACATCATCATGAACAAAAGCATGGAACGAGACTAACGAGGGAGATTATAATGAATAACATCAAAATCATTACTAGTTGTAGTGATCGCTGGAGACTACACAGATTAGAAGCCATTCACATAAGAGAGGAAGCCCCTGTCATCCACATCCAGACAAACATGACCACACACATATAGCTCTTTGATGGCCCATGAATAAGACGTGGAGCTAATACAGTGCCAAATCTCCGATATGTGATTAATTACTGTGTTGTTACAAACATTCCATTATACAAAGGAATGTAAAGGTATTCATACAGCAGTGGACCATTGGGTCACTTCGAGGCTGATGGTGATAGTGGAAGATATCAGGAACTCACACATTAGTGTAGTGGAAGATATCAGGAACTCACACATTAGTGTAGTGGAAGATATCAGGAACTCACACATTAGTGTAGTGGAAGATATCAGGAACTCACACATTAGTGTAGTGGAAGATATCAGGAATTCACACATTAGTGTAGTGGAAGATATCAGGAACTCACACATTAGTGTAGTGGAAGATATCAGGAACTCACACATTAGTGTAGTGGAAGACATACAGATAATCTAAAGATAAACCTGTATATTGTCAGTGTGACTAATGATGAGACGCAAATAATGTTAATCTTGAACTTGAAGGGAAATATTTCTCAAGTTTATTGTGAAACGTATCTATAATGCTGCTTCCAACCACTCTAACTGGTAAATTATTCCATGTTAACAATCACATTGAAGATAAAATACTTCACCTCATCTGAGGTCAAACGTTTGCCCACCAGTTTGTGTTCATTGCTACGAGTGACATCAGACGTGACGTCATTCGTAGATAGATATGTATGACTCATAGTGATTTTTGTTGGTTATACAGACAGTTAGTTTCGCTCTATTTCCAATGAACTTAACTTTAAAGTAAAGTACACACAGTAAAAAAGTATCTTCCCGGATGTGTCCGATGAATTTAGAAATGATCAATACGACTCGTGTTGTCTGGGTAGGGTTGGTGAGTGTGAATGTGGACATGTTTCCTCATAATTATGGCAACTCATCTTTATTGTTAATTCCATCGAAATACGAAATTCATATACAATTCAGTATTACAATTTATCCCTGTATTGGTACGGGGTCATATCATACGATCATGATGAAATTGGTTCATAGTTAGACCTGCCAGGTCTCCTCAAATATGGAATGTTTCTAATTGTTGTATTCACCAGGTCTCCATATGACTGGTCTGTACCATGACAGGTCTATGCTAGGTCTATGCTTGGTACGGGCACTCACCTCAACCCGGCTCTTTATCTGATCTTGACTAACAGGTAGTTTGTTGTTAGGGAGGCTGGCTGCCTGGCTGGCACAGGGCTTTACAATATGACGGATCTCTTTGTAACAGGTAAACATACATGTGTATTATTGAAGTGATCAGAATATCTCCTTTATGACCAAACAATTTAATGGTAGTATTTCGTATATCGTCAATGTAATGTTGGTATATTTGAAAACATATGAACAGTCATAAAGCCTGAATCCATAGTATATGTCCAACATTAAAGTTATATACATGTTGACTTTTATCATTACCTGTACAACATTGGTGAACTAATGGTCTTCAACCTGTATACACAACCTCAACAATCAGGAGTTGTTCATTATTTCTGTTATAAAGACTCAGGTACGTCATCCAAGGTAATGATTAGTATTTTCTTTAGAAGGATCACTTAAACTTGGAGTTAAAAAGATGATAAACTAAGAACCATATGTATATATCTAAAAATGTGGATATAGTTATATGCATCTACTTGAGTCAAACGAATTTGTTATATACTTAAGAATGTGACTGACAACTTATAGAATAAGATACAAACATTATGGTTTATGTGATAAATGATTTATAATAAATATGTACAGTGTTTGCATTTGAATGGTTCTTAAGAATCAAGGCCTTTTAGCCAGTAAAAATGATAAGAAATTGAAAAAGGTGTTGAAAGCATAATAATCATAAGCCCCAGAATATATTATCCTCTGGATATGTAAAATAAAATCCAACGCAAAATAAACTAGGTTTAAAACAGGATTCATTCAGCATTTAAGAAAATATGTACTTTCCCTCTCCTTATTTCCTATCATTATTTCTTATGTTTACTTCCAACAAATGTCTCGTATATCATATAAAAATTCGTTATACGAAGGTGTAGGAGCGCCATCAAAGGTGTGCTGGTGATGTGGGGTAATAATGATAATACTGTTCACACCATCACCTGGGCTGAGACTCAGGACCTGTTTACCCTCCTCCTGAGAAGGACTATTTTTGTGTCCCAACTCATCACACTCTCGACCTTCTTACTATCTTCAAACGATCGGAAATAAAGGCAGATCGTAACTCCGTTAATGAGGTAATAAATTCCCTACGATGAAAAGATATTGTGTTTAGGATTATGAAGAGCAAGGAATAGACCCAGATGACCAGTGTCCGGGCGTGGCCACTCCTCCATATTGTGTCCCCGGTAGCCACTTGGCCAGCGCTACTGTGTGTCGACTCCCTATTGGTGGACCGCTGCTGCTTGCGATTAATGATTGGTCCTCTGCGGCCCAATGATTTCTGTGCTACGCCTCCGCGGTAGTTGATTGGTCATCGATTGTGAGGATGGAATCAGGGATGAAACATGTATAACTAGAAAGGTTAAAGATACAAAGATGGTGAAATACCTTGACCCGGATCAGTAGCACCTGTGGCAATGGACACACCTTTGTAATGCTTGATCACTTACAACTGATCAACTTAATACGAAAGTCTTAGGTATTGTCCCTCAGGAAAACTTTTTATAAATATTTATAAAACACATATATATTGTTAGATATACACTATCTCTAGAATATATCTTTACCTGGGACGTGTAACACTTGTGTAGATAGACACATTTTGTAATGCATGATCCATTACACGAAATGAACTTCACTAACGAAGAGTTATACAACGCGTCGTTGGAAAACATTAATCAAATACCTATACATATCATTTATGTTAGTAAAAGACATTCTTGATAGTAAACATAAGAAATGATGATGAAAGATAAAGGACGTAGAGGTAAATCTTTTGGTAAAATATGAAATACTCCTGCCCTAAACTAACGTCTTGTTTTGGATTTATTTCTTAGATACCCACATGATAATCGTTCTGTTCTTTAAAAGTCACAAATTTTTATGTTTCTAACACGTTTTTATCATTTCTTATATAATCTTAAGGATTCAGGCTTAAAGATCTTGGTACTGAACAACCATTATAATGCAACACAATACATATTCATCATAAACAAATCAGTTATCACAATAACCATTATGTTTGTACCAGATTCTTTAAGTCCTCAGTCACGTTTGTTGATATATAAGAGATTTTTCCGCCACTGACAAATGGCTCCGTGGTGTAGTGGTTAGCACATCTGCCTCATAAACAGTTCGTCCGGGTTCGATTCCCGGCGGGGCCTTTATTTCAGTATTTTTTTTGTGATCGTAAATAATCGTAGGTAGGTTCTCTCTCTCTCTCTCTCTCTCTCTCTCTCTCTTCTCTCTCTCTCTCTCTCCTCTCTCTCCTCTCTCTCTCTCTCTCTCTCTCTCTCTCTCTCTCTCTCTCTCTCTCTCTCTCTCAGCCAAGAGGCAAGTTGATATGTGCTGGGTGGGTGGGTAGGTGGGGTGCAGAGTGGCTCGCCGTCATATGGCAAGAACTTCATCGCTCCCACTCAGTCACGCAATCTACATTCATAGTGGCTGGCTGGGGAGAGAGAGAGAGAGAGAGAGAGAGAGAGAGAGAGAGAGAGAGAGAGAGAGAGAGAGAGAGAGGAGTTCTGGCTTATGAGTTCATCTAACGAGATTTTGCCAAAAGGCAGGGCAAGCGCGTAACGCTCTCCGCAGAGAAATATATTGTCACGAAGAAAAAGATCAAAGTGGTGGGAGTAAGGTGTTGTGATGTGTTATGTCTGGGAAGGAGAGGTTGTATGTTTGTGGAGTGAGAGCCAGCAGACAACGTCTGGGTGAGACAGGAAGGTAAGAAAGCTGCCTGAGTCAGAGGAGTGGTAATTAACAGCCACTAAAATGCCTGGAAACTGTAGTGACGTAAGTGACATGGGGGGCCTGCATGGGTCTGCTGGTGGTGGCGGGGGTTGTCGTCAGAGACCAAATATAATGTTGATGTTGCATGACATTAAGGTGAGGCTGTTGTGTGGTGTGGCGGGAAAGGTAGTATAATATTGGAAGCTGGTAATGTGGTATCGTACTCAGGCATGAAGCTCTGAAAGATCTGTGTGGCTGAACACGACGGCGCGACCTTCAGGTATTATGATGGCCTAACCTTTGACCTGACCATTAAGGTTATATTTGCATGTATGTACGTAACCGTAAGTATGTTTTCCTTTGTCATTATGTGTTTACAGTATACATTTGACCTGCTGGTGATCTCAGTGGTGTCTGTGCTAAGGCCTGGCGTAAACATTTGGACCTACAAGCATAAAAGAAAGTTCTGGAGGCAAGTGTAGAGAAGGAAATTCTTGTGAATATTTCATGTGTGCTTCCATCATGCAGACCACAGTGTTGTTGGGTCAGGCTGGAGGTTTGGAGTGGCAAAGGAGAGACTGGACTTGACTTGTGTAAGGGAACGAGAGACTGACGTGGTACCATGATTAAGATATTAGTATGTAATTACTCATCTTTCTCTTCCCTCGAAGAAATGTTTCTCCTTTGTAAGGCGCCAGTGTTTAGAATTTAGATTTTTGACTTGCCTGCCAGTTTGCATCTATATAGACTTCATATTTAATTTCAAGATGGTGATTAATACACCTTCACCCTGAGCCACCGACTCTCGCTCCACTTACAAGAAGGTGGAATCAAACATCATCATGAACAAAAGCATGGAACGAGACTAACGAGGGAGATTATAATGAATAACATCAAAATCATTACTAGTTGTAGTGATCGCTGGAGACTACACAGATTAGAAGCCATTCACATAAGAGAGGAAGCCCCTGTCATCCACATCCAGACAAACATGACCACACACATATAGCTCTTTGATGGCCCATGAATAAGACGTGGAGCTAATACAGTGCCAAATCTCCGATATGTGATTAATTACTGTGTTGTTACAAACATTCCATTATACAAAGGAATGTAAAGGTATTCATACAGCAGTGGACCATTGGGTCACTTCGAGGCTGATGGTGATAGTGGAAGATATCAGGAACTCACACATTAGTGTAGTGGAAGATATCAGGAACTCACACATTAGTGTAGTGGAAGATATCAGGAACTCACACATTAGTGTAGTGGAAGATATCAGGAACTCACACATTAGTGTAGTGGAAGATATCAGGAATTCACACATTAGTGTAGTGGAAGATATCAGGAACTCACACATTAGTGTAGTGGAAGATATCAGGAACTCACACATTAGTGTAGTGGAAGACATACAGATAATCTAAAGATAAACCTGTATATTGTCAGTGTGACTAATGATGAGACGCAAATAATGTTAATCTTGAACTTGAAGGGAAATATTTCTCAAGTTTATTGTGAAACGTATCTATAATGCTGCTTCCAACCACTCTAACTGGTAAATTATTCCATGTTAACAATCACATTGAAGATAAAATACTTCACCTCATCTGAGGTCAAACGTTTGCCCACCAGTTTGTGTTCATTGCTACGAGTGACATCAGACGTGACGTCATTCGTAGATAGATATGTATGACTCATAGTGATTTTTGTTGGTTATACAGACAGTTAGTTTCGCTCTATTTCCAATGAACTTAACTTTAAAGTAAAGTACACACAGTAAAAAAGTATCTTCCCGGATGTGTCCGATGAATTTAGAAATGATCAATACGACTCGTGTTGTCTGGGTAGGGTTGGTGAGTGTGAATGTGGACATGTTTCCTCATAATTATGGCAACTCATCTTTATTGTTAATTCCATCGAAATACGAAATTCATATACAATTCAGTATTACAATTTATCCCTGTATTGGTACGGGGTCATATCATACGATCATGATGAAATTGGTTCATAGTTAGACCTGCCAGGTCTCCTCAAATATGGAATGTTTCTAATTGTTGTATTCACCAGGTCTCCATATGACTGGTCTGTACCATGACAGGTCTATGCTAGGTCTATGCTTGGTACGGGCACTCACCTCAACCCGGCTCTTTATCTGATCTTGACTAACAGGTAGTTTGTTGTTAGGGAGGCTGGCTGCCTGGCTGGCACAGGGCTTTACAATATGACGGATCTCTTTGTAACAGGTAAACATACATGTGTATTATTGAAGTGATCAGAATATCTCCTTTATGACCAAACAATTTAATGGTAGTATTTCGTATATCGTCAATGTAATGTTGGTATATTTGAAAACATATGAACAGTCATAAAGCCTGAATCCATAGTATATGTCCAACATTAAAGTTATATACATGTTGACTTTTATCATTACCTGTACAACATTGGTGAACTAATGGTCTTCAACCTGTATACACAACCTCAACAATCAGGAGTTGTTCATTATTTCTGTTATAAAGACTCAGGTACGTCATCCAAGGTAATGATTAGTATTTTCTTTAGAAGGATCACTTAAACTTGGAGTTAAAAAGATGATAAACTAAGAACCATATGTATATATCTAAAAATGTGGATATAGTTATATGCATCTACTTGAGTCAAACGAATTTGTTATATACTTAAGAATGTGACTGACAACTTATAGAATAAGATACAAACATTATGGTTAATGTGATAAATGATTTATAATAAATATGTACAGTGTTGCATTTGAATGGTTCTTAAGAATCAAGGCCTTTTAGCCAGTAAAAATGATAAGAAATTGAAAAAGGTGTTGAAAGCATAATAATCATAAGCCCCAGAATATATTATCCTCTGGATATGTAAAATAAAATCCAACGCAAAATAACTAGGTTAAAACAGGATTCATTCAGCATTTAAGAAAATATGTACTTTCCCTCTCCTTATTTCCTATCATTATTTCTTATGTTTACTTCCAACAAATGTCTCGTATATCATATAAAAATTCGTTATAGGTATTAGGTGAATATTGTCCAGCGACGCGTTGTATAACTCTGTTGTCAAAGTTCACCGGTGGAGTAGATCATATATTAGAAAGCTGTGTCTCTCCACACAGATGTTACACGTCCCAGGTTAAGATATTACCTTGATATGGCGTTTATCTAACATAGATATGTCTTCTATAAAGATCTGTAAACACGTTCTCCTGCGGGTCGATACCTAACGCTTTCGTATTAATCATTTGTAAGTGACCAAGCATTACAAAGCTGTGTCACTTCCCACACTCTGTTTCATTAATCATTCTAACTATATTTGTTTCATCATTGATTTGATCCTTACAATAAAAATTTATGTTTGTAATTTTCTTTATCACATCATTAGTCAGTTGAAGTGCACAATACGCTTGTCAACCTGGCCAGTCTACTGTTTTGGTCATGAGATATTATTCACAAGGTGTAACAGGACTCCATCCGTCAGCTGTGTCACCACCAGTGACAAGTCATCCTTAGCAAGGCTGTGTCATCCTCAAAGGACGGAGAGAAATAGTACAGTCTCGTCGAAGAACCTTCTTGCTCAAAGGTGTCCATCATCCCCTGCTCCTGTGTAGAGTGCAGCAGCCACGAAGGTGTAGGAGCGCCATCAAAGGTGTGCTGGTGATGTGTGGTAATAATAATACGAAGGTGTAGGAGCGCCATCAAAGGTGTGCTGGTGATGTGTGGTAATAATAATAATACTGTTCACACAATCACCAACAACCATTTCTCAGGTTTTTCTATCCTACTTGTCGTCACTGATGACTTTCTTGGATGTACGTCTTTCTATATTAGGTTGTTCCATCTGTTCACACAATAATACGTTAAAAGGATCGTTAGGTGACTTAAAAGTAGAATATATAAAGGATTCATTACTGACTCACCTTCCATATGTCGCTGTACGTTTGAATCCACCAAACAGGGTGAGAGCGTGTACGGTCTCAGAATCATCTTGAACCTCTGGGAAAACTGTTCAAGATGATTCAATTGATGGTTATAACATGACCTTTACCGCAGGTATGACCCTTGCAATCAATAGGGGTGAAAACCTTACTTATATGGGCCAAATATTTAGTGAGCGTGTGTATGACCTTACAAATATCTTCAACATGTGAAGGTGTTCAGGTATTTTTGATTGAGGATCATGACTAACTTGTTGACTTTATAAACCCTGGCAGTGGATGAGCCACAAGCCCAAATAACCAACCAACCTGGCGATTATTTTAGATGTCTTGCTTGACTGACAATGTAGCACCTAGGTTGAGCCCAAGGACTTGTTACCCTCCTCCTTTCAGTCTGTTTTTCTATCTCTTCTTCACAACACTCCCGAGAACTCTCCAGCAAACTCCACCACACTCACCTTCCTGCCAAACACTTCCCTATATGTCGTCAGTAATCAAGACAGACATTCATAGCTTCATATGCAGCTACCTGCTGGACTTGGACCATCATTCTATGTTGAACTTATTGTTCACATTCTGGCTTCATGACCACAAGCAGATAGCCCTTAAATCCAACAACATATATACATCCTGTTATACAACTGATGTTACCGTCTGACGTATGTATGGTGCGGCTTGATGACCTTACCTGCTGATGGTCAAACATGTCATCATGTTGTGATTTGTATGTTTTGTTGTGTGGCACAGATTCTGTTGTAGATATCTTTAATAACCTTTACCACTTACTATCCAGTATAGTGAACGATAGACAGACTTACGTGTTACAGACTCCGTATGATAAGCACTTGACGAGTCTCGACACAAACATTTATCTGTTGGGTAAGATCAGAGAACGAGTCGTCCAGTGGCAGAACATAAACCTACAACATGTAACAACAACAACAACAACAACAACAACAACAACAACAACAACAACAACAGCAACAAACAACTGTTATGTGAAGATCTAGTTATTCAAAGTGAGATGATCACAAGGAAGTTAGAGATATAGAAGAGTAGGAGTGAGGTATAACCTGGAGGCCCACCCACCGTGGCTGGTGCTATATAGAGCAGTGAGGGCTAACACCATATCTTAACCCCTGGTGATGTGTGAGCTTATAAACACTGGTGGTATTTATGGCGGCCACCAGGAAGTAATGTTCACCAGGTATTGTTCTGCTCTACACTGATCCAACAACTACAAGGATAATGTTGTTATAACTTTCTTGATCATGCTGGTTATAGAAGCATTATAGATACATGTTGGTGACACAAGGATAATGTTGTTATAACCTTCTTGATCATGCTGGTTATAGAAGCATTATAGATACATGATGGTGACACAAGGATAATACTGTTATAACCTTCTTGATCATGCTGGTTATAGAAGTATTATAGATACATGATGGTGACACAAGGATAATGTTGTTATAACCTTCTTGATCATGCTGGTTATAGAAGTATTATAGATACATGTTGGTGACACAAGGATAATGTTGTTATAACCTCTTGATGATGCTGGTTATAGAAGCATTATAGGTACATGTTGGTGACACAAGGATAATATTGTTATAACATTCTTGATCATGCTGGTTATAGAAGTATTATAGATACATGTTGGTGACACAAGGATAATGTTGTTATAACCTTCTTGATCATGCTGGTTATAGAAGTATTATAGATACATGTTGGTGACACAAGGATAATGTTGTTATAACCTTCTTGATCATGCTGGTTATAGAAGTATTATAGATACATGTTGGTGACACAAGGATAATGTTGTTATAACCTTCTTGATCATGCTGGTTATAGAAGTATTATAGATACATGTTGGTGACACAAGGATAATGTTGTTATAACCTTCTTGATCATGCTGGTTATAGAAGTATTATAGATACATGTTGGTGACACAAGGATAATGTTGTTATAACCTTCTTGATCATGCTGGTTATAGAAGTATTATAGGTACATGATGGTGACACAAGGATAATGTTGTTATAACCTCTTGATGATGCTGGTTATAGAAGCATTATAGGTACATGTTGGTGACACAAGGATAATATTGTTATAACATTCTTGATCATGCTGGTTATAGAAGTATTATAGATACATGTTGGTGACACAAGGATAATGTTGTTATAACCTCTTGATCATGCTGGTTATAGAAGCATTATAGAATACATGTTGGTGTCACAAGGATAATGTTGTTATAACCTCTTGATCGTGTTGATTATAGAAGCATTATAGATACATGTTGGTGAAACAAGGATAATGTTGCTATAACCTCTTGATCGTGGTGGTTATAGAAGTATTATAGATACCTGTTGGTGACACAAGGATAATGTTGTTATAACCTTCTTGATCATGCTGGTTATAGAAGTATTATAGATACATGTTGGTGACACAAGGATAATGTTGTTATAACCTTCTTGATCATGCTGGTTATAGAAGTATTATAGATACATGTTGGTGACACAAGGATAATGTTGTTATAACCTTCTTGATCATGCTGGTTATAGAAGTATTATAGATACATGTTGGTGACACAAGGATAATGTTGTTATAACCTCTTGATCGTGGTGGTTATAGAAGTATTATAGATACATGTTGGTGACACAAGGATAATGTTGCTATAACCTCTTGATCGTGGTGGTTATAGAAGTATTATAGATACATGTTGGTGAAACAAGGATAATGTTGCTATAACCTCTTGATCGTGGTGGTTATAGAAGCATTATAGATATATGTTGGTGACACATCATAATGATGGTCTCGTCTGGTGTCCACATAACCACAGTACTTTACTACAGTACATACAGTAATATCAGTCGTAACAACACTATGTATGTAGTCGTGATTACCGTAACATGTAAGTGGCAAGATTGGATGACGTAACGTAACAATATCAGACTTCATCATTCTCAATAGTTTAGGTGGATCATTTAATATTTGACGTTGCTTCGTGTTTTATCAGATGATAAAATGATGGTTGGCCTAATGACCTTCACAAGTCAGTGGTCATTAAATCCCACACAGCAACCAACCACTCAGGATGACCAGGAGGGAGCCACCTGGTGCAGACCAAGTGTACCAGCCTGGTGGAGAGGGTCAACTGCTCCACCTTAGGATAAGAGCTGCTCAAGTTCTGTAGTGAGGGACACTCCAAGTGGCATGTGAAACTACCAGTCTTAGTTATAAACTACCGCCAGCCCACCCGGCCGGTGGGTGGCTGTGGCCAACATGAACCCAGGGGCTACACACACACACACACACACACACACACACACCGCCCACTGACCTGACCACCGGCCGGTGGGTGGCTGTGGCCAACATGAACCCAGGGGCTACACACACACACACACACACACACACACACACACACACACACACACACCGCCCACTGACCTGACCACCACCACTGTGACCTGACCACGTGTGCCACGTAGCTCATCCTTGGACAACATTAATCAAATACCTAGACAGAATTTTTATGTTACATAAAAGACATTTCTTGAGAGGAAACATAAGAAATGATGACGAAAGATAAGGGACGCTATTAGAGGTAAATATTTTGTTAAAATATGAAATACTCTTCCTCAAACTAGCTCCCTGTACTGTATTTTATTTTACATACCTAGAGGAAAATATATTGTATGGTTAATCACTATAAAGGTTCCTGTTTAACAGGTTTTCTATTTCTGATAGTATTTCACTGATTCAGGTTTAAGAACCTTGGTTCTGAACAACCATTATAATGCAACACAATACATATTTACCATAAATAAATCATTTATCACAATAACCATTATGTTTGGACCAGATTCTTTAAGTCCTCAATCACGTTTGTTAATATATAAGGAATTTTACTGACACATTTCAATACATAACATATATCTACACGTGTGTAAATATATGTATATGTTTTTATAAATTTTTCTTTGGCTTTTATAATCAAGGTGTAAGATATCCGTCTGAAGTAAATACTAGATAATATTATATGTCATGTGTGTGTGTGTGTGTGTGTGTGTGTGTGTGTGTGTGTGTAGCCCCTGGGTTCATGTTGGCCACAGCCACCCACCGGCCGGGTGGGCTGGCGGTAGTTTATAACTAAGACTGGTAGTTTCCTATGCCACTTGGAGTGTCCCTCACTACAGAACTTGAGCAGCTCTTATCCTGAGGTGGAGCAGTTGACCCTCTCCACCAGGCTGGTACACTTGGTCTGCACCAGGTGGCTCCCTCCTGGTCATCCTGAGTGGTTGGTTGCTGTGTGGGATTTAATGACCACTGACTTGTGAAGGTCATTAGGCCAGCCATCATTTTATCATCTGATAAAACATGAAGCAACGTCAAATATTACATGATCCACCTAAACTATTGAGAATGATGAAGTCTGATATTGTTACGTTACGTCATCCAATCTTGCCACTTACATGTTACGGTAATCACGACTACATACATAGTGTTGTTACGACTGATATTACTGTATGTACTGTAGTAACGTACTGTGTTTATGTGGATAACATGTGGACGTCAGAGGAGGCAAGAGCATCATCAGAGACAAATTCTCTATTCTATGTTGTATCCTCAATTTTGTCTATGGTGATCGACACACTTTATCCCCCAAGATATTATCTTGCTGTTTCTTTCCATCATTCTTTAGTATTAAAGATTTTGTTCTCTCAAGCAAGATAGAATTTATCAATAATTTTTAATGTCATCTTGGGTCCAGGTAATGTTAGGTAGCGGTCATACAAGTTGTCCATGACCTTCATCATGTGGGTTGGGAAGGAGTCAGGAGGTGTGGCGTTGTACTCGGTGTACCACTTGCCAAGTTGGTCAGTGTGTATACCATGGAAGTTGCAGGGGAATCATCAGTCTGTATGTTAACAATTAGGTTGAGCAAATAACACTTGGCCTCAGTGAAGGTAGAATGTTTTCCCACCAGACTGCATCCATTAATACGACTTAGATCAGAAGATCTAGCCTTAGGTAATTTGTTAGATCGAGATTATCAAAGCCTTTCATCATTTTTAATCTTTGTACTTCGTGACCATCTCTGTTTTAAGTTGTTACGTTGACGTATGATGAATCTAATATGGAGAACAAATTTAGGAGGAAACCTGGCAAAGCTACATATGAGTGATTTTACCGTTTGCAAGTAAACTACGATTTTGTAAACACGAATAGCATCTATGTTGTGTATAGAAAACGTAACTCCTTAGCTGCATTCTCTATGAATGTCATCAAAAGTAAAACATAGACAAGGGAAGGAATGAGGCTTGACGATACGAAACCACTCAATCGTGTCCTGCCTGCCCAGACCCTCCCTCGCCACACCACTGGCCATAACTTCATCAACACATTGCTTACTCCGTCAAGGTCATCCACACATTTTGCCTGGCTTGAACAACCGCTTGGCATTCATGAACCGCTGAATGTTTACACTTTCTGATTATCTGTAGTAGCTGATGCAGTTGCAAGATAGACTATTAAACCATTTTCTTACAATACTCGCTGGTAAGGAGACAATTTTCACAAAACACAGAGGTAACACTGCCTAAGAAACGGGCTTAAGAACAATTGTACGAACATAGGGTCACATTGGTACATCCACAAGGCACCAGTGGTCTGGGTGGCCTGAAATAGATTTGGGACCAAGAAGGATGATGGGTGTAGGGAGTAAACCTACCACAGACCATCATTAATTATGAAGAGTTGACAATGGTTACCTCCAGCCATAATCTATAAATCAATAGACAAATATTAATGCAAACAAAGCAAGAATTAAACAAGCAGGAAACACAATCCAATGTACCATTTTACGATAGTTATGTCAAGTTGTCGCATCTGTTAACTACCTGACGTGGTCTTACGTCTCACCTTTAGTAACGTCTGCGAATTTCGTTGTAGTGAAACTCAGGCGACCCGAGACTCAATGTTAGTGATACACAAGAGGAAGAAATATAACTCCGAAGGTATAAAACAGTTGTGGACACACCAAACGCTTGACAAATATTCCTTAGTAGATGACAGAAAACACAAAGAGATCGTCCTTGTAAACTTATGATGAGGTTTGCTTGAAGAGCCTCCCAACGTCATCGTCGTCCACAGGCGCCCTTTGTTGGAGTGGGTGTGGCGTGGACACAGTACTGGGACCTTCATGATAAATTATCTACAACGTTCCAGGTGTCCACATATCAGGGATATGACTGTGTACAACGGTGGCTGGGGTTAAAGTCACTGGATCATATATAAAACATACAAAGGTTAACATTGATTCTCTCAAGATTTCAAGGCAATGAAAGGTTTGTGGTGCAGTCTTTATGACTGAAGGTCATATTTAGATAGAGATTTATCAAATGGATATTACATCAACGTCACAGTAGCCACTCCGGCCACTGTATTACTAACACAAGGGTTAACTGTAGTCATACAATACAAATACTAAAACTTAGTATTATTTTCTTGTTTTAGTTTTATAACCGAGAGAAACATGAAGTGTAAACAGACGGTGTATCGCCATACCTTCCTCCATCCAGTCATTATGAGGCTTCAGCGTAAGGTGGTGGTTGACGAGCGGATGCAGACTCGTCCACATTATTATCTGCTGCTGTTGGACGTCCCCAGTGTCCAGGTGCAGCCAGGGTCGTCATCATGTTGGACGTCCCCAGTGTCCAGGTGCAGCCAGGGTCGTCATCATGTTGGACGTCCCCAGTGTCCAGGTGCAGCCAGGGTCGTCATCATGTTGGACGTCCCCAGTGTCCAGGTGCAGCCAGGGTCGTCATCATGTTGGACGTCCCCAGTGTCCAGGTTCAGCCAGGGTCGTCATCATGTTGGACGTCCCCAGTGTCCAGGTGCAGCCAGGGTCGTCATCATGTTGGACGTCCCCAGTGTCCAGGTGCAGCCAGGGTCGTCATCATGTTGGACGTCCCCAGTGTCCAGGTGCAGCCAGGGTCGTCATCATGTTGGACGTCCCCAGTGTCCAGGTGCAGCCAGGGTCGTCATCATGTTGGACGTCCCCAGTGTCCAGGTGCAGCCAGGGTCGTCATCATGTTGGACGTCCCCAGTGTCCAGGTGCAGCCAGGGTCGTCATCATGCTGGACGTCCCCAGTGTCCAGGTGCAGCCAGGGTCGTCATCATGTTGGACGTCCCCAGTGTCCAGGTGCAGCCAGGGTCGTCATCATGCTGCCCGTCTCTGCATCGCCTGATCCGTGGTGCACCACCGGTGGGTCGGGGCTGTCGTGACATGGTAATGTACCGTCATATTCCGCGTCTCATCTCACGTCTGTCCAGGTGGGCTAAGCTCGTCTGGTCTGAATGAACCATATACAAGTAAGGCGTATCGCTGTTGTGAGTCTCAGTACATATGGAGGCAATATGGTTGTGCAGTCTCTCTCTCTCTCTCTCTCTCTCTCTCTCTCTCTCTCTCTCTCTCTCTCTCTCTCTCTCTCTCTCTCTCTCTCTCTGTGATGAATTTTATGTTGGGCAGACTGGTAAGCATCTTTCTGTTAGACTTAAGCAACATAAATATAGTATAAGAACGGGACAAGAATCACATGCCTTGTTTAATCACGGTAAAAACTATGATCATTGTATTGACTGGAGTAATGCTATCTCAGTTATTAACTCTGACTCTATTACCACGAGAAATATCATTGAATCTTCTTTTATTCAAAACACAAAGAATTATAATCTTAATATTAGTGATGGTCTATACAAATTAGATAACTTTGCTGTTGATAGAATTTGCAAAATGATAAGTTTATGATACACTCGTTGTCTGTCTTGGACAATCACATGTTTACCATATGGCGTCCTAGATACGTCTCTTCGATGTATATCAACTGACTGTTATATTTCTCTCTTGTGTCTCCCCCGATGATGTGATTATTACACGAAAGTGCACTTGGGAACTTATCGTGTTTCATTTTCCATGTGGACTCATAGGAATATATATACACATGTACATATTCTTACCTTGCTTGCCTTTATCCATACTCGGCGATACTCCGTGTGTGTGTGTGTGTGTGTGTGTGTGTGTGTGTATGTGTGTGTGTGTGTGTATGTGTGTGTGTGTGTGTGTGTGTGTGTGTGTGTGTGTGTGTGTATGTGTGTGTGTGTGTGTGTGTGTGTGTGTGTGTGTGTGTGTGTGTGTGTATGTGTGTGTGTGTGTGTGTGTGTGTGTGTGTGTGTGTGTGTGTGTGTGTGTGTGTCTGTCTGTCTGTCTGTCTGTCTGCCTGTCTGTCTATTTGTCTGCATACGTATCTTCTGCATATCGTGGAAGGCGACTGAGGGTTGGGAACTGGGGGGGTTGGAAATCTTCCCCTTCTGTATTACTTTTCAAATGAAGGAATAGAGGAAGGAGCCCAGCTAAGTTTCCCTCTAGGATTCATTCACTTATTCCTGACGCTACCTTGTTCTTGCGGGAAATGGCAAACAAATATGAAAAATAGAGTATGAAAGAAAAAAGACAGTGGCCAAGTGTAATGTGTTCTGTATCCTTGATAACCATTTGATCTGACTCATTCAGATAAGGTGCAAAACGCCAGTTGTGAAGATGTACAAAGGATGATAGAACGATGTACGTACGTACGTACGTAGTGTGAGTATCTTGACTGATAGAAAGTACTGAAAGCGGCAGGAAGTAGCGAGATATTGTATTGTGCTTCGTACAAGACTGGCGGGCGACTCCGTCCTTCGTGGTGTGCCACACACAGTCTGGTGATTGTCGGGATGTGTAGCCATAATGTTTGATGTTATGACCATTAGTGATGCATCATGTGATGTTTACTATCACAACATCGTCTTCTTCCTCCTCCTCCAGGAGAGTGGCAATCAGGTGGCGGTTATTGTGGTAGCCCGGCACGTGCAATTGTAAGATTTCAAGCAACATTGTGATAATGGGACACATTATAAAGAGTTCCATTATTTCTCTAATTCTTCCCCAAATTCATGTGGACCTGCAACACTGAAAATGTTAAAATACCGCTGGTGCAGAGGGAGGGAGAGGCAGGCCTGGGATGAGAGTGAGGCTTTGTAGGAGAGAAAGGCTCGGGATGAGAGAGGCTGAACACAAGATGTTTGGCTGGAGAGTGAGGCTTTGTAGGAGAGAGAGGCTTATGATGAGGGTTGGGTTGTACCAGAGAGAGAGGCTTAGGATGAGGGTTGGGTTGTACCAGAGAGAGAGGCTTAGGATGAGGGTTGGGTTGTACCAGAGAGAGAGGCTTAGGATGTGGGTTGGGTTGTACCAGAGAGAGAGGCTTGGGATGAGGGTTGGGTTGTACCAGAGAGAGAGGCTTAGGATGTGGGTTGGGTTGTACCAGAGAGAGAGGCTTGGGATGAGGGTTGGGTTGTACCAGAGAGAGAGGCTTGGGTTGAGGGTTGGGTTGTACCAGAGAGAGAGGCTTGGGATGAGGGTTGGGTTGTACCAGAGAGAGAGGCTTAGGATGAGGGAGTCTGAACATGAGATAGGTTTGTGAGGAAAGTGAGGATTTGAAACAGAGAGAGTCTTTATGTGAAAAAGGAAGGACAGGCGGAGGAGGCTTGGGACGAGAGTCAGGCAGGACAGGAGAGAGAGGCTTGGGACGAGAGTCAGGCTGGACAGGAGAGAGAGGCTTGGGACGAGAGTCAGGCTGGCCAGGAGAGAGAGGCTTGGGACGAGAGTCAGGCTGGACAGGAGAGAGAGGTTTGGGATGAGAGTCAGGCAGGACAGGAGAGAGAGGCTTGGGACGAGAGTCAGGCAGGACAGGAGAGAGAGGCTTGGGACGAGAGTCAGGCAGGACAGGAGAGAGAGGCTTGGGACGAGAGTCAGGCTGGCCAGGAGAGAGAGGCTTGGGACGAGAGTCAGGCAGGACAGGAGAGAGAGGTTTGGGATGAGAGTCAGGCAGGACAGGAGAGAGAGGCTTGGGACGAGAGTCAGGCAGGACAGGAGAGAGAGGCTTGGGACGAGAGTCAGGCAGGACAGGAGAGAGAGGCTTGGGACGAGAGTCAGGCAGGACAGGAGAGAGAGGCTTGGGACGAGAGTCAGGCAGGACAGGAGAGAGAGGCTTGGGACGAGAGTCAGGCTGGACAGGAGAGAGAGGCTTGGGACGAGAGTCAGGCAGGACAGGAGAGAGAGGCTTGGGACGAGAGTCAGGCAGGACAGGAGAGAGAGGCTTGGGACGAGAGTCAGGCAGGACAGGAGAGAGAGGTTTGGGATGAGAGTCAGGCAGGACAGGAGAGAGAGGCTTGGGACGAGAGTCAGGCAGGACAGGAGAGAGAGGCTTGGGACGAGAGTCAGGCAGGACAGGAGAGAGAGGCTTGGGACGAGAGTCAGGCAGGACAGGAGAGAGAGGCTTGGGACGAGAGTAGAGAAGTGAACCTTCATAACTTATCCTTCAATAAAAAAGGGTTGTCTTGCTCCACTCAGTTGGAATGGGAAAGTAGTTGAAAATAACAAGTTGATGAATTTAAGGTTTTAGTGTGGCAAAACCTGAACTGATTTTAAGATCACACATGAAAGAAGATTAACATTTCAGAAGGTTGAAGGAAGATCAATATAAATGTCATCATTGATAGTCTATTAGATTCATTAGAAGCCTTGGTAGATGAATGTTCTTGTTATTTTTATTAAGAATGAGGATGAATTAGTAATTAAGGCACACGGCGCTAATATCTTTGGTTAGTGAGCCATTATGTTTTGCACTGGTGTTATATTAAAGAACTAGAGTATGAGTGAGGGAGTGAGATGTGGAGATTATATATCATTGTGAGTTATTACATAAAGTGATCGTGATGAACGTTACGAAGATCAGGCAAACTATGAGGCTCATTATTCCTACATCAGATATAATAATGTCAATCATTCCAGTAATCTTACCATAATTGACCTCTTCCATCTAGGCAGCCTCCCTCCCTCCCTCTTATCTTCTCCAGAACAAACCTGGTTCATTCTTGTGAGAGACGATCGTGTTTACTAAACTCTTCCTGTGACCAACATGTAAATGGTGTGACTGATCACCACACCTTACCTCACCTACTTCCTCCACCTGATCAATCTGCATCACTCCTTCCATTGCTCACTTCCATAATAGAATTAACGTTTCTACTACAAATGACCAGATTCACTTGGCCATGTTTGTTAACATCAGAGCAATAATCTTGAAGACCGACCATTCCTCACTATTGACCTTTAAGGCAGGAATCATTATTTTCCTCAAACTATCAATTGCTATTTATGTGGGGTCGGTCGGCTGTGGCTCCGGAGGGGTAAGCGACAACACAGACTCTGGTGGAGTTCCAGTAATGATGTTACTGAGTCAGTCGGGCACACAACACTGTGGTACACCTGGTAATATTTTGTTTGTCTTAACTAAGTCGATAAGTGGAAAACTGAGCAGCAGTTTACTTGCTTATCTTGTGTACTTGTTCCTGGATTGTTGATGACGTTCACAATAACAGGTATAGGACTGGTCTTATATCTCTGTGTTCCAGCTGTGATTGGTACAAGTCGAGTGTACTGACGAACGGCGGTCCGTGGGGATGAGGAGAGAGAGAGAGAGAGAGAGAGAGAGAGAGAGAGAGAGAGAGAGAGAGAGAGAGAGAGAGAGAGAGAGAGAGAGAGAGAGAGGTCATTGTGCCGGGGGTGGGGTCAGGGGTGGTGTTGGTGGGGTGGACGAGGTCAGCCAGATGAGCACATCTTGGTAGGTGGTGTGAGATGGACCCAGGAGGATTGTGTGTGTTGTGTCCAGCTGGTGGTGCCTGTGTGTGTGTGTGTGGCTCTAGTTAGTCAGGAGGACCTGGCTGGGGCGCGGCTCAGGTACAATAAAGATGGTATAGACATTCCTGAGTTTGAACAGTGATGTCAGTCGGCGGTGAAGGTAGAGACAGTATGAGGAAGATTTGATGATAGAGTGAATGTGTTGAAAATGAAATGTCTGAGGACAACATGTGGTGTGACGCGGGTTGATCCAGTAAGTAATGATAGGGTAAGAGAGATGTGTGATGATAAATAGAGCATGGTTGACAGAGCTGAAGAAGGTGTACTGAAATGGTTTAGACATTTGGAGAGAGTGAGTGAGGGGAGGTTAAAGGAGGATACATGTGTCAGAAGTGTAGAGGACAAGAATAGGGCGACCATATTGGAGATGGATGGAGGAAGTGAACAAGAGTTTAAGTGATCAGGGCCTGAATATGCTCAAGGTCACGTGAGAGGCGTGTATAGGATAAAGTGAACTAGGGCGATGTGATTTACAGGGGACGACCTGCTATCAGTGAACTGAAGCAGGACATATGAATCAAATGGGGTAAACCAGGGACAGGGTTGTAGGGCCTGGTTGTGGACTGTGGGCTGTGCTTTCGTTGCATTACATATGACAGGTAAGGAATGTATGTGAGGGTATGAAGCATTATCTTATGTTCCTGGTGCTATCTCGATACTGTGGACAACGGTGAACAGAACATCGTAGACACAGAGTTTAAAAGGCCATATTATGAATGGTAGCCAGAGAATGAATGGCCCAGGAAATGGAAGCATTTAAAAGTTCGCGTTAAGTGATGGACTTCAATAGAATGTACAAACTTCCTTTCCAGTAACTGAACTAAAGCTTATGTTTATTTCCAGAGACGGAGTTTGATGGTTCATTATATAAAGACAGACTTCAAAGGATATCGTTGAATTGAGTGACTATAATTTTTTCAATTAAATGAGACATTTCATAAAACAGCTGCAATTTGACGGAGTTTAAAAGTTCGCAGTTGTTTGAGAGAATTTTAAAGTTCTTGACGGGATCAAAAGTTTAAGTTTAAATGACGCTTTGCACAAATTTTCGTTTAAATGACATACTTTCAATGTTTGTCTTTATATAATTTAGTTTAAAAGTCTCTGATCAAATAACGCAGCTGAAATGATAACGCTCGAATACTGACGCTTAAATGTTCCTGAATAAATGACGGAGTTGAATGGATGGATTTTAAGTTCGCGTTTGTGGAAGGAATTTTGAAAAATTGTGTTTAAATGTCAGAGTTTAAATGATCATATGTACAATGTTGACCAGATGGCGGTAGTGTGTAGACACAGCCATACCAGGTCGTATTTATCATCATTAAAGTCACCTTCCTTACTTACTTATGGCGGCGATGAAATTCACTGGTTCTTGATTCTGCACCAATTAACCTATCAGATAATGGTACAATGTTTGCCTGGTGTTGCATATATCACGTCTGTTGTTGAAACACAAGAATGCCAGGTGACTTTGGGAGTGGATGATAATATAAAGATCAATATAAATGTGGGAAATCTTGAACCGCCATCACCAGACACAACACATGTTTGGATCTGGCGGGGGGAGGGACTTGCCTGTGACGTCACGATGCCCCGCCTCCAGCCTGGCGCCGCTCTGTGTGTGTGTGTGTGTGTGTGTGTGTGTGTGTGTGTGTGTGTGTGATTACTATTTATGTATTACGGGAGAGAGTTGTACACTCGTGTTGTTCCGTCCCTTAACCTTTACTATGTGTGCTCACACACACACACACACACACACACACACACACACACACATAACTTAGGATTTTATCCAGTATTTTCTTTAGACATATACCTTGTAGGTTGATTAGAAAAGATGAGGAAAAAAATATAAAAACATATACATATATTTCCACACGTGTAGATATATGTTATGCATTGAGATGTGGAGAAAGAATATCTTATATATTAACAAACGTGATTGAGGACTTAAAGAATCTAGTACAAACATAATGGTTATTGTGATAAATAATTCGTTTATGATAAATATGTACTGTGTTGCATTATAATGGTTGTTCAGTACCAAGGTCTGTAAGCCAGAATCCTTAAGACATGATAAAAACGTTTTAAAAACATAAACATTTATGATCATAAGGAACAGATTACATTAGCATGTTTGTATCTAACAGAAAATCAATTATAAGAGAGACCATTTAAGGCAGGAATATTTCATCTCTTAATAAAACATCTACATCTACGTCCTTTTCTTTCATCATTTCTTATGTTCACTTGTAATAAATGCCTCTTATCTAACATAAAAATTCTGTATAGGTATTTGATTAATGTTCTCCAACAACGCGTTGTATAACTCTTCGTTAGTGAAGTTCATTTCGTGTAATGGATCATGCATTACAAAATGTGTCTATCCACACAAGTGTTACACGTCCCAGGTAAAGATATATTCTAGAGATAGTGTATATCTAACATATATATGTGTTTTATAAATATTTATAAAAAGTTTTCCTGAGGGACAATACCTAAGACTTTCGTATTAAAGTTGATCAGTTGTAAGTGATCAAGCATTACAAAGGTGTGTCCATTGCCACAGGTGCTACTGATCCCGGGTCAAGGTATTTCACCATCTTTGTATCTTTAACCTTTCTAGTTATAGATGTTTCATCCCTGATTCCATCCTCACAATCGATGTATGTGGTTTGTGTTGTCTTAACATATCATTAGTCAGTTGAAGTGGAGAACATGCTTCTGAGCCTAGCCACTCTACTCTGTCTTATACATGCTATTCAACAGGTGTTACCGGATTCCGCCTATAAGTGTTTACGCCGGGGGAAACAACTTACCTCCGGACGGCTTCTTCTTTGTACTTTTGATGATTTGAAAAATTTATTAATCATATTTGGTTTTATGATGTCAATGAGATTGTTGGAAATTGTATATAATAATCTGTCATTTGATGAACTTTAATTCATCAAAGATAAAGTTTATGAATATTGATTGTTTATCTCTCGTTGTTACTGATGCAAATTTTTTATCTAACAAAATACTTTCATTTGATTCATAAAGAATATTCTTAAGAAAAACGTAAATAATTTCTCATTAGTTCTCATCACACAAAATAAAAGTCTGTTTTTTCAAAGTTTTCTCAGTGGATGATGTTAACATTTTGAAGAGTAGAAACTCATAACTTAGAATCCTTAAACCTTGTGTTGATAATAATTACATTACTTTTCTCTAAACAATTCTTTTCTACAGTGTGTAAAACCCGGATAAAAAGTCAGCAACATAGATACTGACGCAATTATCTTTATGTTGTTGAAAACATTATTGATTTCTACATGTAAAACATTTATCTGCAAAATAGAAATTTTTATGTTAGATGTGCTAATGTTAACGATATCACGTTACATATATTTCTGTACCTTGTGCTCCAGAAAAGTTATGAAATCTTATTTACTTATCGTATCAAATGTTTAGCTTGCATGCGATATCCCATGTATTTTCACTAGAAGTCCACAAGTAAAACATATTTTTGCCATATGTATTTAACGGTAATCTGTGATAGGTTGTTAGAATAAGTAAATGTGTAATACATTACCAGGGTAGTAAATCCTTCGTCCATCACAATATACCGTAAGAGTGTCTAAGGCTCACTAGGCCTAGCTGGGGTTTACATTGTTGAACAACGTAATGCTTTTTGGTCGGTTTAGGTTTCTTAATTGTTGACTACAGGGACGAGTTTATAAGGAAGTGAGGAATTTGGGAAGGGTTTATTGATGGGTGCCGGGAGTGTGGTGGTGATGATGAAGGATCAGAGAAAATATATTATGTCGGAGGTCAATAGATCCTGGTGCTCGACCCAGAACCTTGACTAATCGTCTATAAGAAAGTGGTTGTTTATGTTTGGCCAAGTCCCAGCTTGGCAGGGGCTCTGGTCTTATGACACACTGTTTTTTTTTTTTTTTTTTCATACTTTGTCGCTGTCTCCCGCGTTTGCGAGGTAGCGCAAGGAAACAGACGAAAGAAATGGCCCCCCCCCCCCCCATACACATGTACATACGTCCACACACGCAAATATACATACCTACACAGCCTTCCATGGTTTACCCCAGACGCTTCACATGCCTTGATTCAATCCACTGACAGCACGTCAACCCCTGTATACCACATCGCTCCAATTCACTCTATTCCTTGCCCTCCTTTCACCCTCCTGCATGTTCAGGCACCGATCACACAAAATCTTTTTCACTCCATCTTTCCACCTCCAATTTGGTCTCCCTCTTCTCCTCGTTCCCTCCACCTCCGACACATATATCCTCTTGGTCAATCTTTCCTCACTCATTCTCTCCATGTGCCCAAACCATTTCAAAACACCCTCTTCTGCTCTCTCAACCACGCTCTTTTTATTTCCACACATCTCTCTTACCCTTACGTTACTTACTCGATCAAACCACCTCACACCACACATTGTCCTCAAACATCTCATTTCCAGCACATCCATCCTCCTGCGCACATCTCTATCCATAGCCCACGCCTCGCAACCATACAACATTGTTGGAACCACTATTCCTTCAAACATACCCATTTTTGCTTTCCGAGATAATGTTCTCGACTTCCACACATTTTTCAAGGCTCCCAAAATTTTCGCCCCCTCCCCCACCCTATGATCCACTTCCGCTTCCATGGTTCCATCCGCTGACAGATCCACTCCCAGATATCTAAAACACTTCACTTCCTCCAGTTTTTCTCCATTCAAACACACCTCCCAATTGACTTGACCCTCACCCCTACTGTACCTAATAACCTTGCTCTTATTCACATTTACTCTTAACTTTCTTCTTCCACACACTTTACCAAACTCAGTCACCAGCTTCTGCAGTTTCTCACATGAATCAGCCACCAGCGCTGTATCATCAGCGAACAACAACTGACTCACTTCCCAAGCTCTTTCATCCCCAACAGACTTCATACTTGCCCCTCTTTCCAGGACTCTTGCATTTACCTCCCTAACAACCCCATCCATAAACAAATTAAACAACCATGGAGACATCACACACCCCTGCCGCAAACCTACATTCACTGAGAACCAATCACTTTCCTCTCTTCCTACACGTACACATGCCTTACATCCTCGATAAAAACTTTTCACTGCTTCTAACAACTTGCCTCCCACACCATATATTCTTAATACCTTCCACAGAGCATCTCTATCAACTCTATATTATGCCTTCTCCAGATCCATAAATGCTACATACAAATCCATTTGCTTTTCTAAGTATTTCTCACATACATTCTTCAAAGCAAACACCTGATCCACACATCCTCTACCACTTCTGAAACCGCACTGCTCTTCCCCAATCTGATGCTCTGTACATGCCTTCACCCTCTCAATCAATACCCTCCCATATAATTTACCAGGAATACTCAACAAACTTATACCTCTGTAATTTGAGCACACACTGTTATCTGGCTTTATTTGTCATGTTTTTTTCCTTGGACTGAACTGATAAGAACATTAAGAGTTAGAAATTCACCTAAACACACTATGCCATCATATGAATTATGTTTTGAATTTGTAAATGATTCCTAAAATGTACATAAGTCGATGTTTCATTACACTTGACATATATTTCAAGACATTTATCTCTTCATTTTTGTCAATTTATCCAATAATGGCTTGTGTCAGTGTGTCTGTCCCTCAGTATAGCAAGTCAAGCATTACTCCACCGTACAACAACTACAACATGGCTTGTGTCAGTGTGTCTGTCCCTCAGTATAGCAAGTCAAGCATTACTCCACCGTACAACAACTACAACATGGCTTGTGTCAGTGTGTCTGTCCCTCAGTATAGCAAGTCAAGCATTACTCCACCGTACAACAACTACAAGGTCACAAATGAGGGGACAAATAACATATAGGTTGGGTCACGGAAAATGCCTAATGAGCTGAGGAAAAGGAAGGACATTACATACACTGGCTTTATCAGTGAATCATTTTGTGATGGTTGTGAAATATTGGTCATGTGTAGAAGATGGTCCTTGTACATGAATCAGGACAAATATTAGTTTCATAATATGTTATAATGGTATATCTAGCTGGTGAACTGATATGTGATACAATAGATATGATATGTGCATGTTCTATACTTCTCTTCAGAAAAATCTTTGAAACTTATATCCGATTTTTCGCACGTGCAGTCAAATTGTGTTTACGAGTTTCATAGATTTTCCTGATATCTGATATCTATAAGAGACACTGATTACTAAAAGCAATTTCACGATGGCAAAATCAGCCAACATTATCAACTGGTGCGATGACGCAAGACGACTGCAGAAAGATGACCAGCGTCTCGTTGTACAGTGTACAATGGTGGCCAGTGATATTCACTGTAGGTATGCGCAAAATGATATACCTTGTGCACATAGCAGGCAAATTAGAGGATCATCATAAGATTTAGAAATAGATCTATCAAGGAAGGAGAAAGTCGTAGGTGTAATTATTAGTCGAGATGTAAAACCAATACATAAACATCATGAGCAATGTGTACTGCTCCTCCTCCTCTGGCTTTTGATTCTTAATGTCACATTTTAATATATGTAAATAACGGAAGGGCAAGTCACAGCCAAGACATATTCAGTTACTCGTGGATTACTTGCCTTGCCGATGGTGACGTGTCACTCCAGGTGTAACTACTTACAGTTGGAGTCCGGTAACACCATTTCAATGGTATCATTTGAGAAACACAGTAAAGTGGCTGGACTGAAAAACGTGTTCTGCACTTCAACTGACTAATTATATGATACGGATAAGGAGGAAAAAATCGATTGTAAGGATGCAATCAGGGATGAAACATCTATAACTAGAAAGGTTAAAGATACAAAGATGGTGAAATACCTTGACCCGGGATCAGTAGCACCTGTGGCAATGGACACACCTTTGTAATGCTTGACCACTTACAACTGATCAACTTTAATACAAAAGTCTTAAGTACCGTCCAGCAGGGGAATATTATACAAATATTAACAGATAACATATCTATGTTAGACAGACGCCATATCTAGGAATTATCTCTACTTGGGACGTGTAACACCTGTGTACTTGGGACGTGTAACACCTGTGTGGATGGACACAACTTTGTAATGTTTGATCCATTACACGAAATAATGTCAACAATAGAGTTATACAACGCGTTGTTGAAGATCATTCACGAAACATCTATAGTGAATGATCATATTAGGTAGTACATGGCAGTTCTTCGAAGTAAACCAGAAAAATGATGCTGAGAGAAAAGGGACGTAATAGCAGATAATTTGTTAAATGTCTAAAAACTTTTATCTTAAAGTAGTCGTCTGGTGTTGGGTCATCTTTTAGATACCAAGAGGAGAACATAGTCTGTGTTTTCCAATCATTAATATATATATATTCTCAACGCCTTTCATTACTTCTTCCAGACCTTTACGGATTTGGCTTAAAGATCTTGGCTTTGTAACGGCCACAAAATGCAGCACAATACATATTTATTAAACAAAAAGTCATTTATCACAATAGTTGTTCTATTTCTTACCGGAACCTTTAAGCTTTCAGTAACATTTTAAGTACATAACACATTCATCTGCCTCATTTACATGCATATAGATATATCTACAAGTGTATATGTACATGTTTTTAGTTATTTTTCTGGATTTAAAGTTTATTAAGGTATCCGTCTGGACCAAATACTAGTGGATACCACAAGATATGTACAGTTACTAAAAGATCATTGTGAATCTTGACCATGTTATACAGACACAGCCGAGCCTGGCCTCCTGACCTGCCACATACACTGCCACTCGTGATTACTGGAACATATTTCAGTGTATCTGTAATGTGCACAATGCGCTAAACGACACAATTAAAGCAGTATAAACCATAGGATTATATGAACATAAGAAATGAAGCATCAGACATAGCCCAGCGGCGGTGTTTACAACAAGATAATGTGTATCATTATAGCAGTGTAGGTGACGTCAGTACCACGTCACGTGTTAGAAAAGATAATGTGTGATAGCCGGGTAGTGAGTGGCTTTATGGTGGTATGATATGGTCAGCAAGTGTTGGAGTACAATACAAGGTTGGCCTTCATGATAGATGGAGGAGGAGGTATGTTAACAGTATTGAAGTAAACACAAGACTTGCAATCACTGATTCTAAGATCCATATTACAAGGTTGTCATTATATAGTATGGGTTCATGTGTAATGGTTTAGTATATGTTAGAGAAGGTGAACACGTTTAGCCAGCCAGGAACTGACTTGTATTACCATCAGTACTTGGTGTAAGCAGCCGCCGCTGTTGTTATGACACCACCTAACCTGTCAGTCATGGACGATCACACATTCCGGACTCCAGCGTGTCCAAGGTGGCCCCTCATATCTGGCCATCTTGGCTCACGTGAGCAGTACGCGTGCCCGGCTACGGCTCCTGGCGCCCACCTTCCCTGACAAGAGCAGTCCACACCCTCACTGTAGCTCCAGCCATGATATGCCAGGATGTGGCACCAACATAATGTGTGGACGAGTCTGGAACCAACTGTATACAACGTTGCTCGTGTGTATGTACGAGTTGTCTTGTACGAGGAGGAATGTGGTGTTGTCATGGGAGAATGAGCCTTCCTCAGCAGTAAGCAGGACCTCCTCCAACACCTCTATATACTTAATACTCCCCATGAACTGTCCTGGACCAACACCTGCCAGCAACACCACCTGCCTCAAGCCATCCTTATAACCCGACACCAACTGTGCCACCTGCCTGGGTTCCAGCCACACGTACGTGCGGCTTCATATCTGGGATAATACATGATGATGATTGATGAAATACCTTAGATAAGCGTTATCATCCTGGTATGATGGGATGAGTTATCCCGGGATGTGTGGCACAAGATGTCTTACATTACCATCAATTGTCTACATAATGACTACACCAACCTGACCTAACATACACGGGCAAGAATCTGGTAGTGATCAAGAATGTATCATATCTTTAATTGATCACCTACGCCTACACCAGTGCGGTGGAAATGTCTAATACAGAGAGAGAGAGAGAGAGAGAGAGAGAGAGAGAGAGAGAGAGAGAGAGAGAGAGAGAGAGAGATGTAGCAGGCTTGTCTGTATACTGTGATACATACTCCATTACTGCTCTCCATGTTGGCCTCCGTCAGCTGTGGCATCTCTGCTGGTGTAGGGCCATACAGACCACTGGTGTGGTGGTGTTGATCGTGTGTCATCATCATGATGTGCACACCAATCCAAGTCGTGGACGGACGGTGGTCAAGGGGTTATTGTGGATGATGATGGCTATGTCCCGCGCAGGCAGGCCCGCCCCACGCTGATGCCAGGTGTCCTGGGCCACTGTATCATGGTGCTACCTTGTGCCGCCCGCGCCACGCTGATGCCAGGTGTCCTGGGCCACTGTATCATGGTGCTACCTTGTGCCGCCCGCGCCACGCTGATGCCAGGTGTCCTGGGCCACTGTATCATGGTGCTACCTTGTGCCGCCCGCGCCACGCTGATGCCAGGTGTCCTGGGCCACTGTATCATGGTGCTACCTTGTGCCGCCCGCGCCACGCTGATGCCAGGTGTCCTGGGCCACTGTATCATGGTGCTACCTTGTGCCGCCCACCCCACGCTGATGCCAGGTGTCCTGGGCCACTGTATCATGGTGCTACCTTGTGCTGGGAAACTCCAACCTGCCTGCTGATCACACCATCATTCACGCGCACATTATGTACACTCTGCTGATTCGGGCCGACCGTTAAATATCGACAACCAATATCGTTTACTCCTTGTTTGCTCTACGCTCAATACGGGGCCCTGGGCATGGCGCCCACTGCTCATGAACTGGTGTCAACTCTCTATTATTGTTATGATTTATTGGGAAGGAGGGGCCGGGGGGGGTAATCCTCATGAGCCAAAATCATTATCACTGACAAGAAAACAAATGTAGACATTACACAGTAAACATGCTTATTAAGCGTGAGAAAATAGTGTATCGTGTAAGGGAACAGCGTCACAAAATATACCACACTTGTACATGCACAATTCACTTGTTTTTCATTATTTTTTAAAAGAAATAGTGAACGTATATGTTTGTAAATGTTGAACAGTTATTTGTGAAATCAAGGCCATTGCTACAAAGCAAAGGTAAGCGGAAAACAGATGTTTACTTACGGGAAAAATTATCTGGTGATGTCAAGTGACAGATGACCGAAAGGTGACGGTTGATGGCTACGCTCAGTATGGGGCCCGGAGGCGGGACGCAGCGTAGCGTCCGAAAACATTACGATGGCATTACTTAACAGTTTAATGTTCATAATCATGTTTTATTTTTCTTAGTATTATATTTTCTTCGTTATTTTCACAATTAGACATTTTTAGTTTTATAACTGAATATCAGACGTGATCAATTATGTAGTTTGTGCATGATTTGTGCATTGTGTTGCCAGAGCGGAGTTCGGACACATGGCAGTGCGAGATATCAGTTGTGGTTTATTGTTAACGACACACCTGAATAAACCGAGTCTAGTGTCTTATAGACCAGGCTGGTACAGCCGCCCGTTACACATCACAATATCATCATCATCATCATCATCATATAAGGCTGCAGCTCACCATCATTGACCTGATATATCTGTATGTTGACCTTACGTGTCAACAACAACATTAAACAACTGGAGTTATGAAGAATGATTTGCATTTCCTATTTTTTGTGAGACACGAAACAAGTTTCATAAATCCCGTAGATTCTTACTGTGATAGGAAAATGTTCCTTCGTCTAATGCGACAAGAAAATAAATACGTTTCATTTTAGAGTTTAATGACATCTTCAACTTAAGACCATTCATGGTGGATTGCAGGTTTTCAATCGTTTGAGTGAGCCTATGTTGATAATACCTGCAGAAAACTAGGAGTGAGTTCTGCTTGTAATGTCCAGGTCAATCCAATGGTCCATTATGGCAAGGTCAACACAATGTGGTCAGGTCACGTGACTCATTACTGGACTCACATCTGAGCTTCACCAGCTAAGCTTATCCCAAGCCTTTCTCTCGTGTCCAGCCTAACTCTCACCCATGACCCACCCTCTCTCTCTCTCTCTCTCTCTCTCTCTCTCTCTCTCTCTCTCTCTCTCTCTCTCTCTCTCTCTCTCTCTCTCTCTCTCCCAATCTATCTCGTTTCCAGCATCTCCCATTCCAAGCCTCTCTCTCGTTCACTACCTCCCTCTCCCTTGAAGGTTCTCTCTTTTCCCGCCTCTCTCATCCCAGGCCTCTCTCTCGTGTTCAACCTAACCTTCATCCCAAGCCTCCCTTTCCTTTTCATCCTCTCTTATACAAAGTTTATTCCTCTTTCACAGCCTTACTCTCTATCAAAGGTCTCTCGTGTCCAGTATCTCCCACCACAAGTCTCTCTCATGTTTAGCTTTCATCCCGAGCTTCTCTCAACTTCGAAGCCTCACTCTCCTGCCAAGCCTCTCTCTCATGCCCAGCCTCTCTCATCCTAAACCTCTCTCTCCTTCAAAGCCTCACTCTCCGGCCAAACATCTTGTGTTCAGCCTCTCTCATCCCGAGCCTTTCTCTCCTACAAAGCCTCACTCTCATCCCAGGCCTGCCTCTCCCTCCCTCTGCACCAGCGGTATTTCAACATTTTCAGTGTTGCAGGTCCACATGAATTTGGGGAAGAATTAGAGAAATTATGGAACTCTTTATAATGTGTCCCATTTTCTCAACGTTGCTTCAGATCTTACAGTTGCATGTGCCGGGCTACCACAATAACCGCCACCTGATTGCCACTCTCCTGGAGGAGGAGGAAGAAGCCGATGTTGTGATAGTAAACATCACATGATGCATCACTAATGGTCATAAGATCAAACATTATGGCTACACATCCCGACAATCACCAGACTGTGTGTGGCACAGCACGAAGGACGGAGTCGCCCGCCAGTCTTGTACGAAGCACAATACAATATCTCACTACTTCCTGCCGCTTTCAGTACTTTCTATCAGTCAAGATACTCACACTACGTACATACGTACACCGTTCTATTATCCTTTGTACATCTTCACAACTGGCGTTTTGCACCTTATCTGAATAAGTCGGATCAAATGGTTATCAAGGACACAGAACACATTACACTTGGCCACTGTCTTTGTCTTTCATACTCTATTTTTCATATTTGTTTGCCATTTCCCGCAAGAACAAGGTAGCGTCAGGAATAAGTGAATGAATCCTAGAGGGAAACTTAGCTGGGCTCCTTCCTCTATTCCTTCATTTGAAAAGTAATACAGAAGGGGAAGATTTCCAACCCCCCCAGTTCCCAACCCTCAGTCGCCTTCCACGATATGCAGAAGATACGTATGCAGACAAATAGACAGACAGGCAGACAGACAGACAGACAGACACACACACATACACACACACACACACACACACACACACACACACACACACACGGAGTAGCGCCGAGAATGGATAAAGGCAAGCAAGGTAAGAATATGTACATGTGTATATATATTCCTATGAGTCCACATGGAAAATGAAACACGATAAGTTCCCAGGTACACTTTCGTGTATTAATCACATCACCAGGGGAGACACAAGAGAGAAATATAACAGTCAGTTGATATACATCGAAGAGACGTAGCTAGGACGCCATATGGTAAACATGTGATTGTCCAAGACAGACAACGAGTGTATCATAAACTTATCATTTTGCAAATTCTCTCAACAATAAAGTGATCTAATTTGTATAGACCATCACTAATATTAAGATTATAATTCTTTGTGTATTTAATAAAAGAAGATTCAATGATTTTTCTCGTGGTAATAGAGTCAGAGTTAATAACTGAGATGGCATTACTCCAGTCAATACAATGATCATAGTTTTTAACGTGATTAAACAAGGCATTTGATTCTTGTCCCGTTCTTATACTATATTTATGTTGCTTAAGTCTAACAGAAAGATGCTTACCAGTCTGACCAACATAAAATTCATCACAATTTCCACATGGCACTTTATAGATGCAACCAAGAGAATTTTCTGGTGAATTCCTGATTAAGATATTCTGTATAGTATTATTGTTGCTAAAGGGAACATTTAAGGCAACATCTAAGATGCGGCCCATCATCTAGGGCCGAAAGCAACTCAACATTCGTCCCCAGCTAGATAGTGGCACGTACCAGGAATCACTTAATTAACTAAAGTAATACAACAACAACAACAACAACAACAACAAAGACGACAATAAAACAAATAAATGCGTCCAAAAATCTTTAACAGAACAAAATTGTGCACATTTGTATAAAATAACAAGAAAAACATTGCTACGTAATAGAATTGTACACATCGGTATAGAATAACATGAAGAAAAACATTATCAAATAGTAAAAAAAAGTCTATAAATGTTACAGCAAAACAACATAGTCATAAAATCAATAACAAAAATACTTATCTAAATAAAGACAGGAAACAGTAGATACAGAACATGTTTTGTTATATAACAAAGAATTCTCAAAACAATGCACATCAAACACAAGAAGAAATTCTTAACGAAGACAAAATAAAACAATTTAGAAAGATGCACATTAACAGCCCAGTCTGCAATTCATTGAAATTCTCTATTTCTTTTTCAACAGAGGAATGTGGTACATTACACAGAGGTAGCCAGTACGATGGTGTTGGGAATGGCTTGGTAAACACCACTACTGCCTGCCTGTGGTCACTCCCTTCTGCATTACCACATGAAAATGGCCCAGGGTCATCCTCAACACTGCTCATCTGATTTAGTTCAAATACAAGTTATAAATCACTATACTACAACTACAGCAACGAAACTAAACTCACTACAAAGTTATTAACTATAGAATACAAACGAAATAACATTACAAACACGAAAAGTATTGAAAACACACACACAGCGGAGCAAAGTCATCTTGCAATTAACTTTTAAATCAAAATGTCGGTGTTGATGTAGTGACGTCACAACGAGGCCGCCAGTAAAACCAGGCGATTAGAAAACTCGTTCTTGTGTGACACACAACTTTGCCACGATACCTACGCTCTACCTCAACCAATTAGAAAACTCGTTCTTGTGTGACACACAACTTTGCCACGATACCTCCGCTCTACCTCAACCAATTTCCAGGAAATTTTCGGAAGAAGCATATATTTTGTATTACATATGATTGTTAAATTATCAAAATGCAGAGAGAGAGAGAGAGAGAGAGAGAGAGAGAGAGAGAGAGAGAGAGAGAGAGAGAGAGAGAGAGAGAGAGAGAGAGAGAGAGAGACTGCACAACCATATTGCCTCCATATGTACTGAGACTCACAACAGCGATACGCCTTACTTGTATATGGTTCATTCAGACCAGACGAGCTTAGCCCACCTGGACAGACGTGAGATGAGACGCGGAATATGACGGTAACATTACCATGTCACGACAGCCACCGACCCACCGGTGGTGCACCACGGATCAGGCGATGCAGAGACGGGCAGCATGATGACGACCCTGGCTGCACCTGGACACTGGGGACGTCCAACATGATGACGACCCTGGCTGCACCTGGACACTGGGGACGTCCAACATGATGACGACCCTGGCTGCACCTGGACACTGGGGACGTCCAACATGATGACGACCCTGGCTGCACCTGGACACTGGGCACGTCCAACATGATGACGACCCTGGCTGCACCTGGACACTGGGGACGTCCAACAGCAGCAGATAATAATGTGGACGAGTCTGCCTCCGCTCGTCAACCACCACCTTACGCTGAAGCCTCATAATGACTGGATGGAGGAAGGTATGGCGATACACCGTCTGTTTACACTTCATGTTTCTCTCGGTTATAAAACTAAAACAAGAAAATAATACTAAGTTTTAGTATTTGTATTGTATGACTACAGTTAACCCTTGTGTTAGTAATACAGTGGCCGGAGTGGCTACTGTGACGTTGATGTGATATCCATTTGATAAATCTCTATCTAAATATGACCTTCAGTCATAGAGACTGCACCACAAACCTTTCATTGCCTTGAAATCTTAAGAGAATCAATGTTAACCTTTGTATGTTTTATATATGATCCAGTGACTTTAACCCCAGCCACCGTTGTACACAGTCATATCCCTGATATGTGGACACCTGGAACGTTGTAGATAATTTATCATGAAGGTCCCAGTACTGTGTCCACGCCAAACCCACTCCAACAAAGGGCGCCTGTGGACGACGATGACGAAGGGAGGCTCTTCAAGCAAACCTCATCATAAGTTTACAAGGACGATCTCTTTGTGTTTTCTGTCATCTACTAAGGAATATTTGTCAAGCGTTTGGTGTGTCCACAACTGTTTTATACCTTCGGAGTTATATTTCTTTCTCTTGTGTATCACTAACATTGACTCTCGGGTCCCATGAGTTTCACTACAACGAAATTCTCAGACGTTACTAAAGGTGAGACGTAAGACCACGTCAGGTAGTCAACAGATGCGACAACTTGACATAACTATTGTAAAATGGTACATTGGATTGTGTTTCCTGCTTGTTTAATTCTTGCTTTGTTTGCATTAACATTTGTCTATTGATTTATAGATTATGGCTGGAGGTAACCATTGTCAACTCTTCATAATTAATGATGGTCTGTGGTAGGTTTACTCCCTACACCCATCATCCTTCTTGGTCCGAAATCTATTTCAGGCCACCCAGACCACTGGTGCCTTGTGGATGTACCAATGTGACCCTATGTTCGTACAATTGTTCTTAAGCACGTTTCATAGGCAGTGTTACCTCTGTGTTTTGTGAAAATTGTCTCCTTACCAGCGAGTATTGTAAGAAAATGGTTTAATAGTCTATCTTGCAACTGCATCAGCTACTACAGATAATCAGAAAGTGTAAACATTCAGCGGTTCATGAATGCCAAGCGGTTGTTCAAGCCAGGCAAAATGTGTGGATGACCTTGACGGAGTAAGCAATGTGTTGATGAAGTTATGGCCAGTGGTGTGGCGAGGGAGGGTCTGGGCAGGCAGGACACGATTGAGTGATGTTTCGTATCGTCAAGCCTCATTCCTTCCCTTGTCTATGTTTTACTTTTGATGACATTCATAGAGAATGCAGCTAAGGAGTTACGTTTTCTATACACAACATAGATGCTATTCGTGTTTACAAAATCGTAGTTTACTTGCAAACGGTAAAATCACTCATATGTAGCTTTGCCAGGTTTCCTCCTAAATTTGTTCTCCATATTAGATTCATCATACGTCAACGTAACAACTTAAAACAGAGATGGTCACGAAGTACAAAGATTAAAAATGATGAAAGGCTTTGATAATCTCGATCTAACAAATTACCTAAGGCTAGATCTTCTGATCTAAGTCGTATTAATGGATGCAGTCTGGTGGGAAAACATTCTACCTTCACTGAGGCCAAGTGTTATTTGCTCAACCTAATTGTTAACATACAGACTGATGATTCCCCTGCAACTTCCATGGTATACACACTGACCAACTTGGCAAGTGGTACACCGAGTACAACGCCACACCTCCTGACTCCTTCCCAACCCACATGATGAAGGTCATGGACAACTTGTATGACCGCTACCTAACATTACCTGGACCCAAGATGACATTAAAAATTATTGATAAATTCTATCTTGCTTGAGAGAACAAAATCTTTAATACTAAAGAATGATGGAAAGAAACAGCAAGATAATATCTTGGTGGATAAAGTGTGTCCATCACCACAGACAAAATTGAGGATACAACATAGAATAGAGAATTTGTCTCTGATGATGCTCTTGCCTCCTCTGACGTCCACATGTTATCCACATAAACACAGTACGTTACTACAGTACATACAGTAATATCAGTCGTAACAACACTATGTATGTAGTCGTGATTACCGTAACATGTGAGTGGCAAGATTGGATGACGTAACGTAACAATATCAGACTTCATCATTCTCAATAGTTTAGGTGGATCATGTAATATTTGACGTTGCTTCATGTTTTATCAGATGATAAAATGATGGCTGGTCTAATGACCTTCACAAGTCAGTGGTCATTAAATCCCACACAGCAACCAACCACTCAGGATGACCAGGAGGGAGCCACCTGGTGCAGACCAAGTGTACCAGCCTGGTGGAGAGGGTCAACTGCTCCACCTCAGGATAAGAGCTGCTCAAGTTCTGTAGTGAGGGACACTCCAAGTGGCATGTGAAACTACCAGTCTTAGTTATAAACTACCGCCAGCCCACCCGGCCAGTGGGTGGCTGTGGCCAACATGAACCCAGGGGCTACACACACACACACACACACACACACACACACAGAGCGGCGCCAGGCTGGAGGCGGGGCATCGTGACGTCACAGGCAAGTCCCTCCCCCCGCCAGATCCAAACATGTGTTGTGTCTGGTGATGGCGGTTCAAGATTTCCCACATTTATATTGATCTTTATATTATCATCCACTCCCAAAGTCACCTGGCATTCTTGTGTTTCAACAACAGACGTGATATATGCAACACCACGGCAAACATTGTACCTTTATCTGATAGGTTAATTGGTGCTAAATCAAGGAAACCAGTGAATTTCATCGCCGCCTAAGTAAGTAAGGAAGGTGACTTTAATGATGATAATACGACTGGTATGGCCGCCTCTCCCCGGGTCAACTTTTGTACATATGATCATTTAAACTCTGACATTTTAAAAAATTGGTTGTTAAAACGACTCCATGAAACGCGAAACTTAATATTCATCCATTTAAACTCCCTCAGTCATTAACGAACATATAAACATCATTATTTGAAACGTAAAACCTCCAGGCTGCGTTATGTCAACAAAAGTCCTTTTAGATTACGTCATATAAACACAACATTGAAAATACGTCTGTTAAAACAAACACTTGTGCTAATCGTCATTACAACTCGAACTTTTAACCTCGTCAGGTACACTGTTTAATTCTGCCAA
>NC_092281.1:31612281-31679781 GCF_036320965.1 Panulirus ornatus
GAAAACCCGCCTACAGTAAGTGTAAAATTTGACAGTAGAGATGATTGTTCCTCTGTGTTGATTAACGCTGTAAGTGTGTGTGTGTTGTGTGGTGTGTGGTGTGGTGTGTGTGAGTGGCGTCCTGTGTGTTGTGGTGTTCTGTGTTCTGTGGTGTGTGTTCTAGTGTGTTTGTGTGTGGTGTGTGTGTGTGTTGTGTGTGTTCTGTGTCTGTGTGTGTGTGCTTGTGTGTCTGGTGTCCTGTGTGTGTGGTTGTTCTGTGTTCTGTGTGTGAGTGCGTGGTGTGTGTGTGTGTCTGTGTGAGAGTGTTTCTTGTTCAGTGGTGTGTGAGTGTGTGTGTGTGAGGTGGTGTGGTGTTTCAGTGTTCCCTGTGTTGGTGTGTGGTGTGTGGGGGAGGTTTGTGTGTGTGTGTGTGCGTATGTGTGTGTGTGGTGTTTTGTGTCTGTGGAAAGAGATCTATGAACCTACCCCTAATGATAAGGCCAAAGGTCAGTGTAACTGAGGGTGAAGTGATGAGGGCCTTATTAACCGATGATGAAGGTCTTGTTAGGGTTAAGTTGAATTATGGTCCTTTCCAGGTAGAATAAGGGCAATGGTATTTTCAGCATGATGGTGTAGTGAAGAATATAGTGAACACAAAACAATCCAATCTCATTGAAAATGATATTTTGTAGCTTTGGGTGTAGTGAAGATAAGGATATATTGAAGATAGTGGTTAGTGATGAATGTTTATTGAAGATAAGGATATAGTGAAGATAGTGGTTACTGAAGGTGAAGGTTTAGTGAAGATAAGGAGATATTGAAGACAGTGGTTAGTGATGAATGTTTAGTGAAGATAAGGATATAGTGAAGATTGTGGTTAGTGAAGGTGAAATTTTATTGAAGATAAGGATATAGTGAAGATAGTGGTTAGTGAAGGTGAATGTATAGTGAAGATAAGGAGATAGTGAAGATAGTGGTTGGTGATGAATGTTTAGTGAATTTAAGGATATAGTGAAGATAGTGGTTAGTGAAGGTGAATGTTTTGTCAAGATAAGGATATAGTGAAGATTGTAATACAATGAAGACTGCATGGAAGGAGCTACAAGCTATTTATGTGTATTCATCCGAGACATGATAACACCTTTGGATTTCCCACGTAGGATGGTAAAAGATATCTAAAATAGAAGTGTTGGGTAAGTCTATCTTTTACATTGTTTCATCCATGAAACGTGTAGGTATAAAATAAATAGATATATTTACTCTGATGCATTTCGTTATTCAGCAAGGTTTATCATACATAAATGCAGTCAACAACTACACTTGCTAGAACTTGTCGGTACAGTGGGAAGTGTGAGGTAAGTCTGGGGTACAGTGGTAAGTGTGATGGAAGTCTTGGGTACGGTGGGAAGTGTGAGGTAAGTCTGGGGTACAGTGGTAAGTGTGAGGGAAGTCTTGGGCACGGTGGGAAGTGTGAGGGAAGTCTTGGGTACAGTGGGAAGTGTGAGGGAAGTCTTATATTATGATACTGAGGGAAATCATGAGTAATGCAAGAGCTAATTAGGTACTCAAGATAGTATTTTTTATAGTTTATGATATTTACAATCCTTTAGTACAAGTCTTGGGTACAGTGGGAAGTGTGAGGGAAGTCTTATATTATGATATTGAGGGAAATCATGAGTAATGCAAGAGATAATGAGGTACTCAAGATAGTATATTTTATATTATTCTTTGTATTTTATGATATTTATAATCCTTTAGTACAAGAAAATGATAATTAAGGCTATGATATTTACGATGTTTACTGTTAGGGAGGTGCTCACTCTTGGGTAGGAGTGGCTCTCAAATGAGGTGGGGAAGGTCTGTCTCTCCCACTGTTCATATACAGTTGTGCGATGAAGTCCAGTTCGTTGATGATGTCCTGGAGTGATGGGCGGGCCAGAGGGTCGTGCTGCATTGCCTGGATCTGAAGGTCCAGCAGATGATCCTGGAGGTCGACATCTTTAGCGGCTGTGGTCAGGACCATTCCGATGAGAAAGCCCAGGGAGTAGACGTCGCTGGCCGGGGTGAGGGGCTGCCAGGCCTGCATCTCAGGGGAATACCAAGTCTCTTTGTGGTCGCCGCTGCCAATCCTCAGCACTTGGCCCACTCTCCTACTCAGGCCGAAGTCGATGATGTGGATGTCGGCTTCTGGAGCGATCCCCGTCGTTATGTTATCGACCTTGAGGTCGTTGTGGAGGATGCCCTTATCATGGATTTCTTGGAGTTTCTGGGCGATAATGGAGAGGGTCTGGACGAGCTGGAGGTCGGTGCAGGTGCGGATATATTGGTGGTACGTGCTGCCAGTGAAGGTCATCACCAACTGGGCCCTGTCGAGGCTCAGCCCGCGCACTTCGGGGGCACCTCCGGCTCCGGCGAGCTCCCGCTGGACCCGCATCTCGTGGACCAGGTCGCAGATGTTTTCCAAGCAGAAGGTCTTCATGACCATCTGTTCTCCATTGAAGATGACCTCTCCCACCAGCCCGTTGGCGCCCTTGCCCAGTATCCTGATGCGTTGGATGGAGTCTTTCCCGGGTTGTATGATGAGGGCGCGCTCCTCCTCCACGAGGCAGTGTGTAAATATATATTGCACTGGGTCCGAACAGCAGGAGCAGCCGTTATCTTGACTGCTATGATGACTGGGGTTGGTGTACAGAGTGGAGCACACCTGCCCCTGTTCGTGCACGGCCTGACCCTCGATGAATTCTGAATGGCTTGTCATTTTGCATAGTGTTGGGTAGGAGATAGAGTCATCACAGTTGCTTAATGTTGGGTCGGAGCTACTATCTACGCTGCTTAATGTTGGGTAGGAGCTACTATCTAAGCTGCTTAATGTTGGGTCGGAGCTACTATCTACGCTGCTTAATGTTGGGTAGGAGCTACTATCTAAGCTGCTTAGTGTTGGGTAGGAGCTACTATCTAAGCTGCTTAATGTTGGGTAGGAGCTACTATCTAAGGTGCTTAATGTTGGGTAGGAGCTACTATCTAAGGTGCTTAATGTTGGGTAGGAGCTACTATCTAAGGTGCTTAATGTTGGGTAGGAGCTACTATCTAAGGTGCCTAATGTTGGGTAGGAGGTCCTGTCGTCTAAAGTGCTTAATGTTGGGTAGGAGGTACTGTATTCTATAGTGCTTACTCCTGGGTAGGAGTGATCGTCGAGTAGTTCCCTGAATACCGTAGAAGGACCATTGTTATTGTGTGATTCATCCTCCGGAGGAAGATTGACTCTATCCCAATAATGGTAAGGGACAAGCATTCTGCTCTCATTTCCTTGGTTTCTTCTCTGTCTTGCTGCCCTCCTTGCAGCAAAGCGGCTTGCAGCCCATTGGTTGGCATCAACTCTTTCTCTTTCAGCTGCCGCCTTGCGTACCTATGCCACGCGATTTTCTCTTCTCACTTCTTGTTGGTGCACAGGTACCACCACACTAGGAGCTCTCCTACCCCTCCCGCGCTCACGTCGCATCTATCGCCACACTCTTGCGTTTTCTCGTTCTTCCCTTTGTGCTCTTTCACGCACCTCAATTAATCGTCTAACTCTTTGTTGAGGGTCCATTGATTATCTTTTGAATTACTCTTGCACGATGTTATACAGCTGCAGAATGTTATACTAGATGGCAATTAAAGTGAAGATTGAACAGTATCCTTGATGGTTTCCACTTGTAGTGAATATAAAGATTGAGTAGTATCATTGATTTCAATCTGAAGTAAAGGTATAACGAGCTTGTATCACTGATAACCCGCTACAGTAAGTGTAAAATTTGACCAGTAGAGATGATTGTTACTGTGTTGATAACGCTGTATGTGTGTGTGTGTGTGTGTGTGTGTGTGTGTGTGTGTGTGTGTCTGTGTGTGTGTGTTCTGTGTTCTGTGTGTGTGTGCGTGTGTGTGTGTGTGTGTGTGTGTGTGTGTGTGTGTGTTCTGTGTTCTGTGTGTGTGTGCGTGTGTGTGTGTGTGTCTGTGTGTGTGTGTTCTGTGTTCTGTGTGTGTGTGCGTGTGTGTGTGTGTGTCTGTGTGTGTGTGTTCTGTGTTCTGTGTGTGTGTGTGTGTGTGTGTGTGTGTGTGTGTGTTCTGTGTTGTGTGTGTGTGTGTGTGTGTGTGTGTGTGTGAGCGTATGTGTGTGTGTGTGTGTGTGTGTGTGTGTGTGTGTGTGTGTGTTCTGTGTTCTGTGTTGTGTGTGTGTGTGTGTGTGTGTGTGTGTGTGTGTGCGTATGTGTGTGTGTGTGTGTTTGTGTCTGTGGAAAGAGATCTATGAACCTCACCCCTAATGATAAGGCCAAAGGTCAGTGTAACTGAGGGTGAAGTGATGAGGGCCTTAATTACGATGATGAAGGTCTTGTTAGGGTATAGTTGATGATGGCCTTTCCAGGTAGAATAAGGGCAATGGTATTTTCAGCATGATGGTGTAGTGAAGAATATAGTGAACACAAAACAATCCAATCTCATTGAAAATGATATTTTGTAGCTTTGGGTGTAGTGAAGATAAGGATATATTGAAGATAGTGGTTAGTGATGAATGTTTATTGAAGATAAGGATATAGTGAAGATAGTGGTTACTGAAGGTGAAGGTTTAGTGAAGATAAGGAGATATTGAAGACAGTGGTTAGTGATGAATGTTTAGTGAAGATAAGGATATAGTGAAGATTGTGGTTAGTGAAGGTGAAATTTTATTGAAGATAAGGATATAGTGAAGATAGTGGTTAGTGAAGGTGAATGTATAGTGAAGATAAGGAGATAGTGAAGATAGTGGTTGGTGATGAATGTTTAGTGAATTTAAGGATATAGTGAAGATAGTGGTTAGTGAAGGTGAATGTTTTGTCAAGATAAGGATATAGTGAAGATTGTAATACAATGAAGACTGCATGGAAGGAGCTACAAGCTATTTATGTGTATTCATCCGAGACATGATAACACCTTTGGATTTCCCACGTAGGATGGTAAAAGATATCTAAAATAGAAGTGTTGGGTAAGTCTATCTTTTACATTGTTTCATCCATGAAACGTGTAGGTATAAAATAAATAGATATATTTACTCTGATGCATTTCGTTATTCAGCAAGGTTTATCATACATAAATGCAGTCAACAACTACACTTGCTAGAACTTGTCGGTACAGTGGGAAGTGTGAGGTAAGTCTGGGGTACAGTGGTAAGTGTGATGGAAGTCTTGGGTACGGTGGGAAGTGTGAGGTAAGTCTGGGGTACAGTGGTAAGTGTGAGGGAAGTCTTGGGCACGGTGGGAAGTGTGAGGGAAGTCTTGGGTACAGTGGGAAGTGTGAGGGAAGTCTTATATTATGATACTGAGGGAAATCATGAGTAATGCAAGAGCTAATTAGGTACTCAAGATAGTATTTTTTATAGTTTATGATATTTACAATCCTTTAGTACAAGTCTTGGGTACAGTGGGAAGTGTGAGGGAAGTCTTATATTATGATATTGAGGGAAATCATGAGTAATGCAAGAGATAATGAGGTACTCAAGATAGTATATTTTATATTATTCTTTGTATTTTATGATATTTATAATCCTTTAGTACAAGAAAATGATAATTAAGGCTATGATATTTACGATGTTTACTGTTAGGGAGGTGCTCACTCTTGGGTAGGAGTGGCTCTCAAATGAGGTGGGGAAGGTCTGTCTCTCCCACTGTTCATATACAGTTGTGCGATGAAGTCCAGTTCGTTGATGATGTCCTGGAGTGATGGGCGGGCCAGAGGGTCGTGCTGCATTGCCTGGATCTGAAGGTCCAGCAGATGATCCTGGAGGTCGACATCTTTAGCGGCTGTGGTCAGGACCATTCCGATGAGAAAGCCCAGGGAGTAGACGTCGCTGGCCGGGGTGAGGGGCTGCCAGGCCTGCATCTCAGGGGAATACCAAGTCTCTTTGTGGTCGCCGCTGCCAATCCTCAGCACTTGGCCCACTCTCCTACTCAGGCCGAAGTCGATGATGTGGATGTCGGCTTCTGGAGCGATCCCCGTCGTTATGTTATCGACCTTGAGGTCGTTGTGGAGGATGCCCTTATCATGGATTTCTTGGAGTTTCTGGGCGATAATGGAGAGGGTCTGGACGAGCTGGAGGTCGGTGCAGGTGCGGATATATTGGTGGTACGTGCTGCCAGTGAAGGTCATCACCAACTGGGCCCTGTCGAGGCTCAGCCCGCGCACTTCGGGGGCACCTCCGGCTCCGGCGAGCTCCCGCTGGACCCGCATCTCGTGGACCAGGTCGCAGATGTTTTCCAAGCAGAAGGTCTTCATGACCATCTGTTCTCCATTGAAGATGACCTCTCCCACCAGCCCGTTGGCGCCCTTGCCCAGTATCCTGATGCGTTGGATGGAGTCTTTCCCGGGTTGTATGATGAGGGCGCGCTCCTCCTCCACGAGGCAGTGTGTAAATATATATTGCACTGGGTCCGAACAGCAGGAGCAGCCGTTATCTTGACTGCTATGATGACTGGGGTTGGTGTACAGAGTGGAGCACACCTGCCCCTGTTCGTGCACGGCCTGACCCTCGATGAATTCTGAATGGCTTGTCATTTTGCATAGTGTTGGGTAGGAGATAGAGTCATCACAGTTGCTTAATGTTGGGTCGGAGCTACTATCTACGCTGCTTAATGTTGGGTAGGAGCTACTATCTAAGCTGCTTAATGTTGGGTCGGAGCTACTATCTACGCTGCTTAATGTTGGGTAGGAGCTACTATCTAAGCTGCTTAGTGTTGGGTAGGAGCTACTATCTAAGCTGCTTAATGTTGGGTAGGAGCTACTATCTAAGGTGCTTAATGTTGGGTAGGAGCTACTATCTAAGGTGCTTAATGTTGGGTAGGAGCTACTATCTAAGGTGCTTAATGTTGGGTAGGAGCTACTATCTAAGGTGCCTAATGTTGGGTAGGAGGTCCTGTCGTCTAAAGTGCTTAATGTTGGGTAGGAGGTACTGTATTCTATAGTGCTTACTCCTGGGTAGGAGTGATCGTCGAGTAGTTCCCTGAATACCGTAGAAGGACCATTGTTATTGTGTGATTCATCCTCCGGAGGAAGATTGACTCTATCCCAATAATGGTAAGGGACAAGCATTCTGCTCTCATTTCCTTGGTTTCTTCTCTGTCTTGCTGCCCTCCTTGCAGCAAAGCGGCTTGCAGCCCATTGGTTGGCATCAACTCTTTCTCTTTCAGCTGCCGCCTTGCGTACCTATGCCACGCGATTTTCTCTTCTCACTTCTTGTTGGTGCACAGGTACCACCACACTAGGAGCTCTCCTACCCCTCCCGCGCTCACGTCGCATCTATCGCCACACTCTTGCGTTTTCTCGTTCTTCCCTTTGTGCTCTTTCACGCACCTCAATTAATCGTCTAACTCTTTGTTGAGGGTCCATTGATTATCTTTTGAATTACTCTTGCACGATGTTATACAGCTGCAGAATGTTATACTAGATGGCAATTAAAGTGAAGATTGAACAGTATCCTTGATGGTTTCCACTTGTAGTGAATATAAAGATTGAGTAGTATCATTGATTTCAATCTGAAGTAAAGGTATAACGAGCTTGTATCACTGATAACCCGCTACAGTAAGTGTAAAATTTGACCAGTAGAGATGATTGTTACTGTGTTGATAACGCTGTATGTGTGTGTGTGTGTGTGTGTGTGTGTGTGTGTGTGTGTGTGTGTCTGTGTGTGTGTGTTCTGTGTTCTGTGTGTGTGTGCGTGTGTGTGTGTGTGTGTGTGTGTGTGTGTGTGTGTGTTCTGTGTTCTGTGTGTGTGTGCGTGTGTGTGTGTGTGTCTGTGTGTGTGTGTTCTGTGTTCTGTGTGTGTGTGCGTGTGTGTGTGTGTGTCTGTGTGTGTGTGTTCTGTGTTCTGTGTGTGTGTGTGTGTGTGTGTGTGTGTGTGTGTTCTGTGTTGTGTGTGTGTGTGTGTGTGTGTGTGTGTGTGAGCGTATGTGTGTGTGTGTGTGTGTGTGTGTGTGTGTGTGTGTGTGTGTGTTCTGTGTTCTGTGTTGTGTGTGTGTGTGTGTGTGTGTGTGTGTGTGTGCGTATGTGTGTGTGTGTGTGTTTGTGTCTGTGGAAAGAGATCTATGAACCTCACCCCTAATGATAAGGCCAAAGGTCAGTGTAACTGAGGGTGAAGTGATGAGGGCCTTAATTACGATGATGAAGGTCTTGTTAGGGTATAGTTGATGATGGCCTTTCCAGGTAGAATAAGGGCAATGGTATTTTCAGCATGATGGTGTAGTGAAGAATATAGTGAACACAAAACAATCCAATCTCATTGAAAATGATATTTTGTAGCTTTGGGTGTAGTGAAGATAAGGATATATTGAAGATAGTGGTTAGTGATGAATGTTTATTGAAGATAAGGATATAGTGAAGATAGTGGTTACTGAAGGTGAAGGTTTAGTGAAGATAAGGAGATATTGAAGACAGTGGTTAGTGATGAATGTTTAGTGAAGATAAGGATATAGTGAAGATTGTGGTTAGTGAAGGTGAAATTTTATTGAAGATAAGGATATAGTGAAGATAGTGGTTAGTGAAGGTGAATGTATAGTGAAGATAAGGAGATAGTGAAGATAGTGGTTGGTGATGAATGTTTAGTGAATTTAAGGATATAGTGAAGATAGTGGTTAGTGAAGGTGAATGTTTTGTCAAGATAAGGATATAGTGAAGATTGTAATACAATGAAGACTGCATGGAAGGAGCTACAAGCTATTTATGTGTATTCATCCGAGACATGATAACACCTTTGGATTTCCCACGTAGGATGGTAAAAGATATCTAAAATAGAAGTGTTGGGTAAGTCTATCTTTTACATTGTTTCATCCATGAAACGTGTAGGTATAAAATAAATAGATATATTTACTCTGATGCATTTCGTTATTCAGCAAGGTTTATCATACATAAATGCAGTCAACAACTACACTTGCTAGAACTTGTCGGTACAGTGGGAAGTGTGAGGTAAGTCTGGGGTACAGTGGTAAGTGTGATGGAAGTCTTGGGTACGGTGGGAAGTGTGAGGTAAGTCTGGGGTACAGTGGTAAGTGTGAGGGAAGTCTTGGGCACGGTGGGAAGTGTGAGGGAAGTCTTGGGTACAGTGGGAAGTGTGAGGGAAGTCTTATATTATGATACTGAGGGAAATCATGAGTAATGCAAGAGCTAATTAGGTACTCAAGATAGTATTTTTTATAGTTTATGATATTTACAATCCTTTAGTACAAGTCTTGGGTACAGTGGGAAGTGTGAGGGAAGTCTTATATTATGATATTGAGGGAAATCATGAGTAATGCAAGAGATAATGAGGTACTCAAGATAGTATATTTTATATTATTCTTTGTATTTTATGATATTTATAATCCTTTAGTACAAGAAAATGATAATTAAGGCTATGATATTTACGATGTTTACTGTTAGGGAGGTGCTCACTCTTGGGTAGGAGTGGCTCTCAAATGAGGTGGGGAAGGTCTGTCTCTCCCACTGTTCATATACAGTTGTGCGATGAAGTCCAGTTCGTTGATGATGTCCTGGAGTGATGGGCGGGCCAGAGGGTCGTGCTGCATTGCCTGGATCTGAAGGTCCAGCAGATGATCCTGGAGGTCGACATCTTTAGCGGCTGTGGTCAGGACCATTCCGATGAGAAAGCCCAGGGAGTAGACGTCGCTGGCCGGGGTGAGGGGCTGCCAGGCCTGCATCTCAGGGGAATACCAAGTCTCTTTGTGGTCGCCGCTGCCAATCCTCAGCACTTGGCCCACTCTCCTACTCAGGCCGAAGTCGATGATGTGGATGTCGGCTTCTGGAGCGATCCCCGTCGTTATGTTATCGACCTTGAGGTCGTTGTGGAGGATGCCCTTATCATGGATTTCTTGGAGTTTCTGGGCGATAATGGAGAGGGTCTGGACGAGCTGGAGGTCGGTGCAGGTGCGGATATATTGGTGGTACGTGCTGCCAGTGAAGGTCATCACCAACTGGGCCCTGTCGAGGCTCAGCCCGCGCACTTCGGGGGCACCTCCGGCTCCGGCGAGCTCCCGCTGGACCCGCATCTCGTGGACCAGGTCGCAGATGTTTTCCAAGCAGAAGGTCTTCATGACCATCTGTTCTCCATTGAAGATGACCTCTCCCACCAGCCCGTTGGCGCCCTTGCCCAGTATCCTGATGCGTTGGATGGAGTCTTTCCCGGGTTGTATGATGAGGGCGCGCTCCTCCTCCACGAGGCAGTGTGTAAATATATATTGCACTGGGTCCGAACAGCAGGAGCAGCCGTTATCTTGACTGCTATGATGACTGGGGTTGGTGTACAGAGTGGAGCACACCTGCCCCTGTTCGTGCACGGCCTGACCCTCGATGAATTCTGAATGGCTTGTCATTTTGCATAGTGTTGGGTAGGAGATAGAGTCATCACAGTTGCTTAATGTTGGGTCGGAGCTACTATCTACGCTGCTTAATGTTGGGTAGGAGCTACTATCTAAGCTGCTTAATGTTGGGTCGGAGCTACTATCTACGCTGCTTAATGTTGGGTAGGAGCTACTATCTAAGCTGCTTAGTGTTGGGTAGGAGCTACTATCTAAGCTGCTTAATGTTGGGTAGGAGCTACTATCTAAGGTGCTTAATGTTGGGTAGGAGCTACTATCTAAGGTGCTTAATGTTGGGTAGGAGCTACTATCTAAGGTGCTTAATGTTGGGTAGGAGCTACTATCTAAGGTGCCTAATGTTGGGTAGGAGGTCCTGTCGTCTAAAGTGCTTAATGTTGGGTAGGAGGTACTGTATTCTATAGTGCTTACTCCTGGGTAGGAGTGATCGTCGAGTAGTTCCCTGAATACCGTAGAAGGACCATTGTTATTGTGTGATTCATCCTCCGGAGGAAGATTGACTCTATCCCAATAATGGTAAGGGACAAGCATTCTGCTCTCATTTCCTTGGTTTCTTCTCTGTCTTGCTGCCCTCCTTGCAGCAAAGCGGCTTGCAGCCCATTGGTTGGCATCAACTCTTTCTCTTTCAGCTGCCGCCTTGCGTACCTATGCCACGCGATTTTCTCTTCTCACTTCTTGTTGGTGCACAGGTACCACCACACTAGGAGCTCTCCTACCCCTCCCGCGCTCACGTCGCATCTATCGCCACACTCTTGCGTTTTCTCGTTCTTCCCTTTGTGCTCTTTCACGCACCTCAATTAATCGTCTAACTCTTTGTTGAGGGTCCATTGATTATCTTTTGAATTACTCTTGCACGATGTTATACAGCTGCAGAATGTTATACTAGATGGCAATTAAAGTGAAGATTGAACAGTATCCTTGATGGTTTCCACTTGTAGTGAATATAAAGATTGAGTAGTATCATTGATTTCAATCTGAAGTAAAGGTATAACGAGCTTGTATCACTGATAACCCGCTACAGTAAGTGTAAAATTTGACCAGTAGAGATGATTGTTACTGTGTTGATAACGCTGTATGTGTGTGTGTGTGTGTGTGTGTGTGTGTGTGTGTGTGTGTGTGTCTGTGTGTGTGTGTTCTGTGTTCTGTGTGTGTGTGCGTGTGTGTGTGTATGTGTGTGTGTGTGTGTGTGTGTGTTCTGTGTTCTGTGTGTGTGTGCGTGTGTGTGTGTGTGTCTGTGTGTGTGTGTTCTGTGTTCTGTGTGTGTGTGCGTGTGTGTGTGTGTGTCTGTGTGTGTGTGTTCTGTGTTCTGTGTGTGTGTGTGTGTGTGTGTGTGTGTGTGTGTGTTCTGTGTTGTGTGTGTGTGTGTGTGTGTGTGTGTGTGTGTGAGCGTATGTGTGTGTGTGTGTGTGTGTGTGTGTGTGTGTGTGTGTGTGTTCTGTGTTCTGTGTTGTGTGTGTGTGTGTGTGTGTGTGTGTGTGTGTGTGCGTATGTGTGTGTGTGTGTGTTTGTGTCTGTGGAAAGAGATCTATGAACCTCACCCCTAATGATAAGGCCAAAGGTCAGTGTAACTGAGGGTGAAGTGATGAGGGCCTTAATTACGATGATGAAGGTCTTGTTAGGGTATAGTTGATGATGGCCTTTCCAGGTAGAATAAGGGCAATGGTATTTTCAGCATGATGGTGTAGTGAAGAATATAGTGAACACAAAACAATCCAATCTCATTGAAAATGATATTTTGTAGCTTTGGGTGTAGTGAAGATAAGGATATATTGAAGATAGTGGTTAGTGATGAATGTTTATTGAAGATAAGGATATAGTGAAGATAGTGGTTACTGAAGGTGAAGGTTTAGTGAAGATAAGGAGATATTGAAGACAGTGGTTAGTGATGAATGTTTAGTGAAGATAAGGATATAGTGAAGATTGTGGTTAGTGAAGGTGAAATTTTATTGAAGATAAGGATATAGTGAAGATAGTGGTTAGTGAAGGTGAATGTATAGTGAAGATAAGGAGATAGTGAAGATAGTGGTTGGTGATGAATGTTTAGTGAATTTAAGGATATAGTGAAGATAGTGGTTAGTGAAGGTGAATGTTTTGTCAAGATAAGGATATAGTGAAGATTGTAATACAATGAAGACTGCATGGAAGGAGCTACAAGCTATTTATGTGTATTCATCCGAGACATGATAACACCTTTGGATTTCCCACGTAGGATGGTAAAAGATATCTAAAATAGAAGTGTTGGGTAAGTCTATCTTTTACATTGTTTCATCCATGAAACGTGTAGGTATAAAATAAATAGATATATTTACTCTGATGCATTTCGTTATTCAGCAAGGTTTATCATACATAAATGCAGTCAACAACTACACTTGCTAGAACTTGTCGGTACAGTGGGAAGTGTGAGGTAAGTCTGGGGTACAGTGGTAAGTGTGATGGAAGTCTTGGGTACGGTGGGAAGTGTGAGGTAAGTCTGGGGTACAGTGGTAAGTGTGAGGGAAGTCTTGGGCACGGTGGGAAGTGTGAGGGAAGTCTTGGGTACAGTGGGAAGTGTGAGGGAAGTCTTATATTATGATACTGAGGGAAATCATGAGTAATGCAAGAGCTAATTAGGTACTCAAGATAGTATTTTTTATAGTTTATGATATTTACAATCCTTTAGTACAAGTCTTGGGTACAGTGGGAAGTGTGAGGGAAGTCTTATATTATGATATTGAGGGAAATCATGAGTAATGCAAGAGATAATGAGGTACTCAAGATAGTATATTTTATATTATTCTTTGTATTTTATGATATTTATAATCCTTTAGTACAAGAAAATGATAATTAAGGCTATGATATTTACGATGTTTACTGTTAGGGAGGTGCTCACTCTTGGGTAGGAGTGGCTCTCAAATGAGGTGGGGAAGGTCTGTCTCTCCCACTGTTCATATACAGTTGTGCGATGAAGTCCAGTTCGTTGATGATGTCCTGGAGTGATGGGCGGGCCAGAGGGTCGTGCTGCATTGCCTGGATCTGAAGGTCCAGCAGATGATCCTGGAGGTCGACATCTTTAGCGGCTGTGGTCAGGACCATTCCGATGAGAAAGCCCAGGGAGTAGACGTCGCTGGCCGGGGTGAGGGGCTGCCAGGCCTGCATCTCAGGGGAATACCAAGTCTCTTTGTGGTCGCCGCTGCCAATCCTCAGCACTTGGCCCACTCTCCTACTCAGGCCGAAGTCGATGATGTGGATGTCGGCTTCTGGAGCGATCCCCGTCGTTATGTTATCGACCTTGAGGTCGTTGTGGAGGATGCCCTTATCATGGATTTCTTGGAGTTTCTGGGCGATAATGGAGAGGGTCTGGACGAGCTGGAGGTCGGTGCAGGTGCGGATATATTGGTGGTACGTGCTGCCAGTGAAGGTCATCACCAACTGGGCCCTGTCGAGGCTCAGCCCGCGCACTTCGGGGGCACCTCCGGCTCCGGCGAGCTCCCGCTGGACCCGCATCTCGTGGACCAGGTCGCAGATGTTTTCCAAGCAGAAGGTCTTCATGACCATCTGTTCTCCATTGAAGATGACCTCTCCCACCAGCCCGTTGGCGCCCTTGCCCAGTATCCTGATGCGTTGGATGGAGTCTTTCCCGGGTTGTATGATGAGGGCGCGCTCCTCCTCCACGAGGCAGTGTGTAAATATATATTGCACTGGGTCCGAACAGCAGGAGCAGCCGTTATCTTGACTGCTATGATGACTGGGGTTGGTGTACAGAGTGGAGCACACCTGCCCCTGTTCGTGCACGGCCTGACCCTCGATGAATTCTGAATGGCTTATCATTTTGCATAGTGTTGGGTAGGAGATAGAGTCATCACAGTTGCTTAATATTGGGTGGGAGCTACTATCTACGCTGCTTAATATTGGGTAGGAGCTACTATCTAAGCTGCTTAATGTTGGGTCGGAGCTACTATCTACGCTGCTTAATGTTGGGTAGGAGCTACTATCTAAGCTGCTTAATGTTGGGTAGGAGCTACTATCTAAGCTGCTTAATGTTGGGTAGGAGCTACTATCTAAGGTGCCTAATGTTGGGTAGGAGGTCCTGTCGTCTAAAGTGCTTAATGTTGGGTAGGAGCTACTATCTAAGCTGCTTAATGTTGGGTAGGAGCTACTATCTAAGGTGCCTAATGTTGGGTAGGAGGTCCTGTCGTCTAAAGTGCTTAATGTTGGGTAGGAGGTACTGTATTCTATAGTGCTTACTCCTGGGTAGGAGTGATCGTCGAGTAGTTCCCTGAATACCGTAGAAGGACCATTGTTATTGTGTGATTCATCCTCCGGAGGAAGATTGACTCTATCCCAATAATGGTAAGGGACAAGCATTCTGCTCTCATTTCCTTGGTTTCTTCTCTGTCTTGCTGCCCTCCTTGCAGCAAAGCGGCTTGCAGCCCACTGGTTGGCATCAACTCTTTCTCTTTCAGCTGCCGCCTTGCGTACCTATGCCACGCGATTTTCTCTTCTCACTTCTTGTTGGTGCACAGGTACCACCACACTAGGAGCTCTCCTACCCCTCCCGCGCTCACGTCGCATCTATCGCCACACTCTTGCGTTTTCTCGTTCTTCCCTTTTTGCTCTTTCACGCACCTCAATTAATCGTCTAACTCTTTGTTGAGGGTCCATTGATTATCTTTTGAATTACTCTTGCACGATGTTATACAGCTGCAGAATGTTATACTAGATGGCAATTAAAGTGAAGATTGAACAGTATCCTTGATGGTTTCCACTTGTAGTGAATATAAAGATTGAGTAGTATCATTGATTTCAATCTGAAGTAAAGGTATAACGAGCTTGTATCACTGATAACCCGCTACAGTAAGTGTAAAATTTGACCAGTAGAGATGATTGTTACTGTGTTGATAACGCTGTATGTGTGTGTGTGTGTGTGTGTGTGTGTGTGTGTGTGTGTGTGTGTGTGTGTGTTCTGTGTTGTGTGTGTGTGTGTGTGTGCGTGTGTGTGTGTGTGTGTGTGTGTGTGTGTGTTTGTGTCTGTGGAAAGAGATCTATGAACCTCACCCCTAATGATAAGGCCAAAGGTCAGTGTAACTGAGGGTGAAGTGATGAGGGCCTTAATTACGATGATGAAGGTCTTGTTAGGGTATAGTTGATGATGGCCTTTCCAGGTAGAATAAGGGCAATGGTATTGTCAGCATGATGGTGTAGTGAAGAATATAGTGAACACAAAGCAATCCAATCTCATTGAAAATGATATTTTGTAGCTTTGGGTGTAGTGAAGATAAGGATATATTGAAGATAGTGATTAGTGATGAATGTTTATTGAAGATAAGGATATAGTGAAGATAGTGGTTAGTGAGGGTGAAGGTTTACTGAAGATAAGGAGATAGTGAAGACAGTGGTTAGTGATGAATGTTTAGTGTAGATAAGGATATAGTGAAGATAGTGGTTAGTAAAGGTGAAATGTTTATTGAAGATAAGGATATAGTGAAGATAGTGGTTAGTGAAGGTGAATGTATAGTGAAGATAAGGAGATAGTGAAGATAGTGGTTGGTGATGAATGTTTAGTGAAGATAAGGATATAGTGAAGATAGTGGTTAGTGAAGGTGAATGTTTTGTCAAGGATATAGTGAAGATAGTAATACAATGAAGACTGCATGGAAGGAGCTACAAGCGTAAGATACAGTATTGATGAAACTTATCTATCTATATACCTATATAAATATCGCTCTATCAATCTATTAATCTAACTATGTATCTATCTATCTATCTTTATCTGAAAGTCAACAATAATGAAATCATTGATATACGAAGTATAACAATGTCCTCTCAATGGCAATTATCTCACCAGAATCTTCTAGAACCTTCCAGAAAACTATGAACTCTGCAGGCAAGGAGGGAAAAATGGTCTCTGGCTATTGATAAAACCATATTATTCCATATATATGTTTACATATACATTTTTATGTATATATATGAATGTATATATAACGTACAGAATAATGCGGCCATCATCAGTATCGAAGAAAACTGAAAAGATGAGGTCCCACCGAGATTCGAACTCGGATTGCTGGATTTAAAGTCCAGAGTGCTAACCCTTACACCATGGGACCTGATAAGAAAAGATGTGATTTCATCTAAATGTTTTACATATAATCAACCAGAGGCCATTCCTCCCTCCCTGCCTGCAGGGTTCAAGGTTTTCTAGAAGGTTCTCGAAGATTCTGGTAAGATCATTACCTTTGAGAGGTCGTCGTTAGGTGACAGTCAGGTTCACTCTATGGTTGGTGTTTGTAGTTGGTTGTCCGAGGATGTTGTTATACTTGATCAATTTTGTAATTGTTGACTTTCAGGTAGGAAGTACTCATTTACGATGCATCCTTGTACTCACAACAACCTTATGAGTCACTTCAAGATTTATCTTCACTACAACTTTATCTTCACTACACTATTAAGGTTGAAGTCAATGGTCACATTCACTACAATCTCAACACGACTGGTCTTATACCTAACCCATATTATCACTACATCCATGTACATGTATTTCTTGCAGAATAACGCAGATATCAATGATTTCTGTGAAAATTGACATATACAGCCTTACATATCTATCGATCTACCTAATACCTGTTTTTACCTATCTATCTATATATCTATCTATCTATCTTTCTAAATCAGAAAGTCAACAACAATATCATTAATGATCGTATAACTACGTCCTCTCAATGGCAGTTCCTACCCACAATCTTCGATAACCTTCTAGAAAACCTTGAACCCTGCAGGCAGGGAGGGAGGAATGGCTTCTGGTTGATTATATGTAAAACATTTAGATGAAATCACATCTTTTCTTATCAGGTCCCATGGTGTACGGGTTAGCACTCTGGACTTTGGATACAGCAATCCTAGTTCGAATCTCGTTGGGACCTCACCTTTTCAGTTTTCTTAGAAACTGATGATGGAACTGAGCCATATAGTTGACCTTCGATGGACATATATTTCTTACGGCCCACCATTTTATTTAAGTATGAGGATCTCACGGCAGAGAGGAAACATGAGATATTCAAAATCAAAAGCCGCAATTGCCCTCATGGTAATGGTCGACATGTTTGCAGACAGATGACACAGACATGTGAGAAGTTAGACAAATATGGACGTTCCTGGTTGCTGTATAGCCTAGGTTTATTATCACTTGTAACGAACGAGAAATGTTGCACATTATTCCACACCTTTTTATTTAGGCTAGGCTACGCTAGGATGACTAGGGTCCATAACGTAACAGAGTTGGGAAATGCATCATATCGGATCTGTATTTCTGCAAAATGGCGCAAGTTTGTGGAAGTGATTTACGCAATGCCGGAGAGAATCCACCTCCACCATAAATAATGTCTCAGACCATACAATATCTGCTGTTGGACGAGCAGGGGACATTAGACCAATATATTCCTGTAGTTTACTGCTGTTCCCAAACACGCAGCAAGACATTCGTAAAAGGGTTAAACTGAACTTTTCCATCGGTTTTCATATCTTTAATTACTTACACCAGTTCCAACAGATGGAAAAAATCATTTGAAAAATCAGAAATTATTTGCCTATAAAAAGCATTTTGATCGATCGTACCAAATATTCAATTATTTCTGTACCCGACAAAATATTCAGTCACTCCTATATCCGACATTTTTCCTGCTGGCTGGTGCCGTTAAAGTCATATGGTAATTTACCGCAATTAGATTATAGATATATTCATCTATATGGAATGGCTCAGCGTGAAGAAACATATATATTTTCACTAAATCCTCCTCTTCACTACACTCCCATCTTCACTACATAGTTCTAACACAACATCTTGACTACACCATTGTATGACCAAATTATCATACTGTGTTCTTATCTTCACCACAGCCTCGACAAAATTGATGTTTTCTTTACACATCAGGGTAGATGGCGATCTTTATGATGACAGAGAACACACATAACATATTAAACCACTTATCTTTAGTCACTTTAATCTAATTTTTGCTGATAAAAACGAATTATAATGACAATCCTTGTGTTCTGTGACGGGACATTGTACGGGTGAAGGAACTGTTGTGAGGCACAGGTATTAAACTATTGAGAAATAAACTTAACTGTATCAAAGCATTGACTTCACTATATTAGACTTCTCTATATTAAGCTATGCTAGGATATGATCAGTTCCCAGGTTATATAAGGGCGGGAGCCGGGACCGAGAGCATCATTTGAGCTGTGACCTCTGTCGAGTGAACATCTCTGCTCCGCCTTGCAAGCTCCCTCAACCTTTCCTCGAACACTTCAATATAATAATGTTCACCAAGGAGGTAGGACGATCCTCCTTTGTCCAGGAGATGGAATTCGAATATGTCCATGTATTTGACATGGGCTATGGCTGTGTGGACATGGAGGTGGAATACCCAGACGTGGAAGTGATGGATGGAGTGGAATTTGGCTATGTGGATATGGAGGTGGAATGCCCAGACGTTGAAGAGATGGATGGAGTGGAATTGGTGGAATACCCGGACGTGGAAGTCATGGATGGAGTGGAATTTGGCAGTGTGGATATGGAGGTGGAATACCCAGAAGTGGATTTGGAGAAAATGGAATATGAGTGAAACTGGTATGAACGCCATATGGATTTGGTGAAGGTTGACCTCGTAATGTGTTGACGTAAACTAGGTCAACCACTGTGACCATGTGGCGGGAAGGGCCACATCCACCAACCACGTAGCAAGCCCCACCACGGAGAAGTATCCTGGCTGCATCCACGTATGATCCTTTACTTTGTAATGGACTTCAATGGATCCACTTATGATGCTTTACTTTGTAATGGACTTCATTGGATCCACTTATGATGCTTTACTTTGTAATGGACTTCATTTATAAAGAAGTTATTTGGCGAACTAAATACCACAGCGACAACCGGAGCTCCTATGTAAGGGCTAAATTCCCGGCAACGGCGACAAACGCTTCGGAATAAAAAGAAAATTCATCCAAATCCAAGAAAATTGGCTGATGGTTCCAAATGGTAATAATACCGATGACGCCAGCCATACTGGGGGTAAAGGAGTTTTAAGTTTGGTCAAAGATGGTGGAAGTGGTGGGGGAGGCATTGTGGCTGACCAAACCATGTAGTTAGAGCTGTCACTCAGGTGGGAGTCATTCATCTAATGATTTGACCATTGCCACACTTCGACCACCGCTGCTGGCAGCCCTCTTGAAGCAAAGCAAGACCAAAACAACGCTAAGTAGCAACAAGATTTCTTTTTTAATTTCAATAAACGTGAGCGTTGATTCGAAAGGTGTGTTTATCTAGGGTTGGATTCCTACTTTCTCCAGGGCTTCTTCGTTTGCAGTTCCACATGCGTTTCTCTATATCTCATACCATTTGGCTGGAGTTGTGCTCAGAAATAAAGTTTTAGGCCCAAGTAGCGAGGAATAGTATGTTCAGAATATGTATTGAAGTTGTCAAATGTTGACGCTCTTGATATTAATGGATTCCTTAACAGTACATCTGGAGTTTCACCAGAAGCTACAGAGGACAGTACGACTCTGTAAGTACCACAGGAGTTTTAAGGTTTCGTTCAAGGAAGATATAGACCTTATGTGTCTGTCAAGATCAATGATACTGTTAGATGTCTTACCCACTTGTGGTTCCGAAGGTGTTATTATGGAGGGACCAGATGGAAGGCAGACATGCACTGAGATCATCATATTTGATTTTCCCACATATTTAGATCATGAAGATCTTCAATTAGATGACAGATTTGTTGGGGTTAAATGACGTTCAGATAAATCTGATCCTAAACCATAGTTGAATGCTTTGATTAAGGGGTTAGATGTCACATGAAGTGGATTCTTTGTTAAATTTAGAAATGGTTTATGTGCATCGCTCAAAGTATAGTATACAAGCTAGGCTGTTAAAATGTTTCAAATCTATGGAGAATAAACACAAATCTATGAAAACATATTGAAAATAATTCATGGCATTTTAAATAAGACTTAAGATCAGATAAGTAATCAAGGCAGGAGGCATAAGCCAGCTTAGACCACACATAAGCTAGTTAAGGGTTGGAATACAGTGCTAAGAAAAGCAACAGAGTTGACGAAGTCAAAATCCATATGATACTTGAAACTGGATTGCCACCACTCAAATTGCTGAATGTACAACATAGGTAAGACAACAAGAGTGAACATCTCTGCTTCGCCTTGCAAGCTCCCTCAACCTTTCATCAAACACTTCAATATAATAATGTTCACCAAGAGGTAGGACGATTCTCCTTTGTCCAGGTGATGGAATTTGGATATGTCCATGTATTTGACATGGGCTATGGCTGTGTGGACATGGAGGTGGAAAACCCAGACGTGGAAGTGATGGATGGAGTGGCATTTGGCTGTGTAGATATGGAGGTGGAATACCCAGACATGGAAGAGATGTATGGAGTGGAATTTGGCTGTGTTGTTATGGAGGTGGAATACCCAGTGGAGGAAATGGAATGTGGTTAATGTTGGTATGGACACGAAATGGATTTCGTGAATTTTTTTGACCTCATATTGTGTTGACGTAGACGAGGTCAACCACTGTGACCATGTGGAGGAGGACCACATCCACCAACCACGATGGAGCGATGTGGTATACCGGGGTTGACGTGCTGTCAGTGGATTGAATAAAGGCATGTGAAGCGTCTGGGTTAAACCATGGAAAGCTGTGTAGGTATGTATATTTTGCGTGTGTGGACGTATGTATATACATGTGTATGGGGGTGGGTTGGGCCATTTCTTTCGTCTGTTTCCTTGCGCTACCTCGCAAACGCGGGAGACAGCGACAAAGCAAAAAAAAAAAAAAAAAAAATATATATATATATATATATATATATATATATATATATATATATATATATATATATATATATATATATATATATATATATATATATCATCTTGGTGTATGGGAAGGCCATATGGGAGATGGAGAGAGAGGCAGGAGCAGGAGAGAAATGATCAAACCTTCCCGCTTGTTCATAGTTGATGCCTGAAATTTGTCTTCTGATAGTTCTACAGTTTTTGTTTGTGTTTGTTATACTAATTATTAACACAAGAAAATTGTAATGTAATGATTAAAGAAAATTATGTTAATTATAATTTAGAATTGTTATAGGTCAAGATTTGTACGTGAAGCGGAAGACCAAAATATGGTACGGGTCAGTCATTCGTGAGTGTAAGCGACAGCTATTGATAGTTACTGGCTTTAATTTATGATCATTTATGATATCTATTTTTTACTTTTGTGTTAGCTGTTTTAAGTATTTGTTTTGTTTGCAGACTAAAACTTCTCTTATATGTTATTGTTTCTTGGGAAATTCTAGTTAATCGAGACGTTTATAAAGAAATATTTTTGGTCAGTTTGTTTTGTTTGAATAGACATGCATGGTGGTAAGAGACAGAATAAAAGCTACGGTTTGTTTATATTTGTTATTATTGATTAGTACTTTTCATTTCTAACATTAGCTGTTTAAAGTGTTTGTGTTGTATTTAGACAAAGTTCTTTTTCAAATCTTATTGATCACCACCTGGTTGAAAATCTGGTTTAAAAAGCGAGATATACATAAGTATACTTATGTAAGTAGGAGAGATGGCCAGAGAGCGTTATTGGATTACGTGTTAATTGACAGGCGCGCGAAAGAGAGACTTTTGGATGTTAATGTGCTGAGAGGTGCAACTGGAGGGATGTCTGATCATTATCTTGTGGACGCTAAGGTGAAGATTTGTATGGGTTTTCAGAAAAGAAGAGTGAATGTTGGGGTGAAGAGGGTGGTGAGAGTAAGTGAGCTTGGGAAATAGACTTGTGTGAGGAAGTACCAGGAGAGACTGAGTACAAAATGGAAAAAGGTGAGAACAATGGAAGTAAGGGGAGTGGGGGAGGAATGGGATGTATTTAGGGAATCAGTGATGGATTGCGCAAAAGATGCTTGTGGGATGAGAAGAGTGGGAGGTGGGTTGATTAGAAAGGGTAGTGAGTGGTGGGATGAAGAAGTAAGAGTATTAGTGAAAGAGAAGAGAGAGGCATTTGGACGATTTTTGCAGGGAAAAAATGCAATTGAGTGGGAGATGTATAAAAGAAAGAGACAGGAGGTCAAGAGAAAGGTGCAAGAGGTGAAAAAAGGGCAAATGAGAGTTGGGGTGAGAGAGTATCATTAAATTTTAGGGAGAATAAAAAGATGTTCTGGAAGGAGGTAAATAAAGTGCGTAAGACAAGGGAGCAAATGGGAACTTCAGTGAAGGGCGCAAATGGGGAGGTGATGACAAGTAGTGGTGATGTGAGAAGGAGATGGAGTGAGTATTTTGAAGGTTTGTTGAATGTGTTTGATGACAGAGTGGCAGATATAGGGTGTTTTGGTCGAGGTGGTGTGCAAAGTGAGAGGGTTAGGGAAAATGATTTGGTAAACAGAGAAGAGGTAGTAAAAGCTTTGCGGAAGATGAAAGCCGGCAAGGCAGCAGGTTTGGATGGTATTGCAGTGGAATTTATTTAAAAAGGGGGTGACTGTATTGTTGACTGGTTGGTAAGGTTATTTAATGTATGTATGACTCATGGTGAGGTGCCTGAGGATTGGCGGAATGCGTGCATAGTGCCATTGTACAAAGGCAAAGGGGATAAGAGTGAGTGCTCAAATTACAGAGGTATAAGTTTGTTGAGTATTCCTGGTAAATTATACGGGAAGGTATTGATTGAGAGGGTGAAGGCATGTACAGAGCATCAGATTGGGGAAGAGCAGTGTGGTTTCAGAAGTGGTAGAGGATGTGTGGATCAGGTGTTTGCTTTGAAGAATGTATGTGAGAAATACTTAGAAAAGCAAATGGATTTGTATGGAGCATTTATGGATCTGGAGAAGGCATATGATAGAGTTGATAGAGATGCTCTGTGGAAGGTATTAAGAATATATGGTGTGGGAGGCAAGTTGTTAGAGGCAGTGAAAAGTTTTTATCGAGGATGTAAGGCATGTGTACGTGTAGAAAGAGAGGAAAGTGATTGGTTCTCAGTGAATGTAGGTTTGCGGCAGGGGTGTGTGATGTCTCCATGGTTGTTTAATTTGTTTATGGATGGGGTTGTTAGGGAGGTGAATGCAAGAGTTTTGGAAAGAGGGGCAAGTATGAAGTCTGTTGGGGATGAGAGAGCTTGGGAAGTGAGTCAGTTGTTGCTCGCTGATGATACAGCGCTGGTGGCTGATTCATGTGAGAAACTGCAGAAGCTAGTGACTGAGTTTGGTAAAGTGTGTGAAAGAAGAAAGTTAAGAGTAAATGTGAATAAGAGCAAGGTTATTAGGTACAGTAGGGTTGAGGGTCAAGTCAATTGGGAGATGAGTTTGAATGGAGAAAAGCTGGAGGAAGTGAAGTGTTTTAGATATCTGGGAGTGGATCTGGCAGCGGATGGAACCATGGAAGCGGAAGTGGATCATAGGGTGGGGGAGGGGGCGAAAATTCTGGGGGCCTTGAAGAATGTGTGGAAGTCGAGAACATTATCTCGGAAAGCAAAAATGGGTATGTTTGAAGGAATAGTGGTTCCAACAATGTTGTATGGTTGCGAGGCGTGGGCTATGGATAGAGTTGTGCGCAGGAGGATGGATGTGCTGGAAATGAGGACAATGTGTGGTGTGAGGTGGTTTGATCGAGTAAGTAACGTAAGGGTAAGAGAGATGTGTGGAAATAAAAAGAGCGTGGTTGAGAGAGCAGAAGAGGGTGTTTTGAAATGAGTGAGGAAAGATTGACCAAGAGGATATATGTGTCGGAGGTGGTGGGAACGAGGAGAAGAGGGAGACCAAATTGGAGGTGGAAAGATGGAGTGAAAAAGATTTTGTGTGATCGGGGCCTGAACATGCAGGAGGGTGAAAGGAGGGCAAGGAATAGAGTGAATTGGAGCGATGTGGTATACCGGGGTTGACGTGCTGTCAGTGGATTGAATAAAGGCATGTGAAGCGTCTGGGGTAAACCATGGAAAGCTGTGTAGGTATGTATATTTGCGTGTGTGGACGTATGTATATACATGTGTATGGGGGTGGGTTGGGCCATTTCTTTCGTCTGTTTCCTTGCGCTACCTCGCAAACGCGGGAGACAGCGACGAAGCAAAAAAAAAAAAAAAAAAAAATTGATTACCACATGAAAGCTAGGCTCTATAAGTGTCAAGTAAACAATATGTGATATTTTGAGTTAAGTCGAGGTGCTATTTACCACTGGCGTTTAGATATTTGGGACCCTTGGGGATAGATGTGCCAAGATCATCACGGCCAAATTGACTGGATGACAACCTAGGAGCTAGGCAGAATTGGATATCATAAAAACCCTAAACAGTCGGTGGTTCCTGGGGCCTACCCTCCATCCTCTTGTAACTACGCTGCTGATTAGCATTTTGTTCTTTATATTTTTCAGAGGAACAAGACACTTCTGCATCTCTGTAAAGTTAAGGACTCATTGAAATTAATTCTTCAGATATTATCTGCAGTAAAAGGTAAAGCTGACAAGTTACTTTGCTCTTCTTCATAATGGGTCTCCCCTGATGTTTTCAATCAATGTTTAGCCTACCTAAGTTTTCCAGTCGTACTTATATATTTGTGTGTAGTTTCCAAACGGTAATTTGAAAGGAATGATCTTATATATTTGTGTGTTGTTTCCAAACTGTAATTTGAAAGGAATGGCCTCTCTGAGCCCCAAGATGACCCTGTTTAAGAGAATACTCTTATTGTGAAGTAACATTGTCGTACAAGATGTAAAACAATTCCAGAGCTTTTCTCTTTTCCTCATGTTGCCACGTTGTTTAAAGAATTTAGTTGAGCTAGTTTGTTTCTCCTTGAAACTGCATGAAATATTTATTTTGGCGTAACTTTCATTATTTCGTTATTATGTGGGTAAGAAAGTGAATTTTTTACAAATTTTATCAACAGTAGATCAAGGAGATCAGAATCCATAATTTCACTTTGCATACGTTCTTATAATCCTTTGAAGTTTGAAAATCATTTTGTATTACAAATATCAGTGACCAATAGATTGCATTACTCATCCTGAAATTTATGCCCTTGATTAAATGAATTGCATTGAGCGGCGAGTAGTACAGATTAACATAAACACACTGAAATATCCTTATCATTGATGTCCAAATGCAACAGATTTTGTTTGGTTAAGTCATCAGTATCAAGAACTAATTGATGTCATGACGGTTTATACCTTTTCTAAATCAAGCAAAACTTATGACCTTACTCATAGGTCACTGATCGTTAAAATCAACACAAAAAAATCTATCTTTCTTCGATAATCATCTCACTTATTTTGCTTGATTGACAATGAAGCACCAAGGTTGACCCCACCCAAGACCTATGACCCTCCTCCAATCCTTCTCTGTAAGGTTGAGTTGATAGGAAGAAAATCAGGTCTTCGTCTGTGGTCCTCAATGAAGATCAGGCGGCCTTTGTAGATTTATTACAAAAAAACGTGTACATCCATCTGTAGTACTCTGGGGTATAGTCTTATGACACACTGCGACACATTCTAGTGAACAGTGTGACGATGGTGGCCAGTGTGTCCCCTCAGGTCACACTGGCAGGGGTTGTATGGGAGTCCGTCAACACCCATTCAACTACGAGTTCAAACAACAGATCAGATCTTACGTGTTCAAACAACAGATCAGCTCTTACGTGTTCAAACATCCTGATTAACAGTAGCCAGTGGGAACAGTGAGCCCGTGGCAACATGCATCTATGTAACTCACAGTAAAATGATAATAACAAATAGCTAATGAAAAATCAACGGTAGCGTGCGTGAGTCCTACATCGTCACTGTAGACGTCAGTCACCATACATTACTGGTTGTCTGGTACAACATACAGGTGGCTCCGTCACTGTAGACGTCAGTCACCATACATTACTGGTTGTCTGGTGCAACATACAGGTGGCTCCGTCACTGTAGACGTCAGTCACCATACATTACTCGTTGTCTGGTACAACATACAGGTGGCTCCGTCGCTGTAGACGTCAGTCACCATACATTACTGGTTGTCTGGTACAACATACAGGTGGCTCCGTCACTGTAGACGTCAGTCACCATACATTACTGGTTGTCTGGTACAACATACAGGTGGCCCCGTCACTGTAAACACTGTAGAATCTTTAGGTTTAACCATAAACCTTAACTAAAGCAATATGGCAACATGAACAAATTTTACGACTGAAATATCAGAGACGATCGAAATTAAGAGTGAATGAGAGCGATATAAACACAGTTTAAAAGGACAAAGTATGAATGGCAGCCAGGGAATAAGAGGCCGCCCCGCTAAATCTAAAAGTTCGCGTTCAGTGGCAGAGCTAAATTAATTGTACAGACTTCCATTGCTCCGGTGAAATTTAAAGGCCATGTGTACCTCTACAGTCAGAATTTAAAGGTTCATCTTAAAGTGCAGAATTCCAAGAATATCGTTAAAATAATTAACTTTAAAATTCTTTAGTTATGTGAAGCATTTCATACAACAGCTGCAATATGACGGTGTGTAAAAGTTCACTGTTGCATGGTAGTATTAAAGTGTTTAATTGACAAGGTTAATCAAAACCTAACCTAACCTAACCTAACCTAATCTAATGACATATATAAAAGGACTTTGTTGACATAATGCAGCTGGAAGATTTACGTTCAAATGATGATGTTTAAATGATCGTTAATGAATGAGGGAGTTAAATGGATGAATTTTAAGTTCGCGTTTCATGGAGTCGTTTTGCAACAATTTGTTAAAATGTCAGAGTTTAAATAATCATATGTACAAGGTTGGCCAGATGGCCGGAGTGTGTAGACACAGCCATAATCATCCGAGGTTTGCATTTAGAAACTGACAGATGTAATATAGCAAGAAATATTCACAAAACAGTGAGTTGATGACATGTTTCATATCTTTGTAATACAACTCTGAAGTTACTTCGTAGATCCTTAAAAGGAGTGAATGGTGGATAAATGGTGAGAAAATGTGCAAAAACGGGGCTAAGTATTTCAGTCCACACTAGATTTCTTTTGTTCACTTCTTCGACATTGATCTCAGGACATTTCAATGGCTAAGATTTACATGATATAGAAAGCCTTCAAACAAGGACGATAGACAGATAGATAGATGGTTGAATAAATAGGAAAACTGATACATGTAGGTGCAATCAGAGTCGCCTATGATTTCGTTCACAGCGAATGAGATGATAAATGGGCGAGGCTATAACCATCGTCTGTGATTATTGTAAATGACTAATAATGATTAATTTTTATTGCTCTTGTGCGACTGCTGTTAGCCTTTGAGGGTTAATGTTCCCTCAAAGTTGCCCGGACCCTACCACTAGGAGGTCAGCAGTTCGACTTAGGGTCCATTTGGGCCATGCTTATGGCCCCCAACAGAATGGACGTATCTTTTTTATTTTTATTTTTTTTCATCCCAGTAGATGGGACTGATAAATGGTAGGAACTTTTCCTAAGGATTTAATCCTTTATGATAACCGCTTCATTCGTACAATAGTTTGACAATGATTTGCAACTCAATGAGAACTTTTGCCATAGGAAGTGTCTTCTGAGGACCGGGTATAACAGGGTCGACTGCTGGAGGAGGAGCAGCTTCTCCAATCTCAGGGACGGGAACTTAAGGTTCAAGGAATTTCAGGGATGAATGTTGGTGGTGTGGACTTTAATTTTCAACACGGCCGCTTCAGCTTTAGGGTCGGCTGCTGCTGCAGGTGCTGCTGATCCTCCAGTCGCAGCGACGGACACATCAGGGTCTTCATCGACGACCAGTACGAGTACGTCGGGATCCACCAGGCCTGATTCATCCCCATAGAAGTAGGGGATCAAGGTCACCAATTCAGTGGTAGGCATCACTTTGCCCCGTTGTTTGGTGGGAGCCAAAGAAACATTGATGGGGATGGCGGCTGCTCCTGTGTCAACTACACCAGTTTCCTCGCTGGGTCCGCCTTCGCACAGGTCATCATCATCTTGATGCCGAGTCTGGATCTTCACCACTACTCTCTCGTGCACGGGTTCGATATCCAGACGTGATCTCTTCCTGGAAGGCCTTTGGCTTTCTGGAAGGCACCGCTTTCCTCCCTGGGCCAGGTCCTCACTGCCGGACAACCAGGCAATTCTGGTGTAGGCGTACTCCTGGTGGCGGCCGTTGCGTCCTCCAAGTCTGCGATCTGCCTTGATGCCCCACCGTCCCAGTGTTCTCCCGACGTTCAGGACGGCAGCTTTCTCGTACCCGAACCCTTCACAGAATTCACAGTATCGCAAATATAGCTCAGTTCGGCTTATACAATCTTTAACAGCCCCGGTTTGCTGGATGTGAGCCTCGAAAAATTCAAGGAAGGATTCCTTGCCAGGGTACCGATGGGCAGCGCGGACGTGAGTCATTTCTGCGATCTGGTGAGATGAGTGATTTACTTGACGAAGTAAACTTTCATAGACCAGCACTTGCAAAAATATAGTGAAGCCACACAAAAATATAGTAGACTCTCGTTTCCTCATTGATCTGATATCCTAGATGATAGATTAACATAGTGAAGTTGAAGCACTAGTGTAGTGAAGATGAAACATCAATATAGTGACTATGGCAGGATACGGTAGAGGGTGTACACTGGGCAGAATTGCCTCTAGTGGAGATTGTAATGTAGCTTGTAGTGGAAATATAATGGTGTGTGTGTGTGTGTGTGTGTGTGTGTGTGTGTGTGTGCGTGTGTGTGTGTGTGTTTACGTAGTGATACAAAGACTATATAAGAAAAACAGGAAAGCAGGAGTAATCTCGCGTGAGAAATGACGGCTTAATTGTGCACGTTGTCAACAGCTGGTGGTACTAATTACCCTTGTGCTGTCTAGCTGTCTGTTTGTTGACGAAAACTATACAGCGAGTTTTCAGTTTGAAAAAAGAAAAAAGAAAATAATCCAAAACTTGTTTTTCATGTTTTTCCCAAGGATAAAGTATTGTACTCACGACTTCAGACAACTATGAACAATAACATATATAGGTAACATTAAACACAATGTTAGGGACCAAATCAACTGGACGGTTTCATCAACAATCATGCCATATCAACCAGGACATATTTCATTCTTTAACATTGAAGCAACATATTTACATACATAACCTGTAATTGGTCCACGTAAGCCTAATGATCCTGATGAAGTAATTATGCAGATAAGAGATGATGGGAAATACTCTAACAATAATGAGCTTGAAAACAAAGTTAATTAGCATAAGTGACTCGTCAATAAGTAAGCTCAAGAATATTTTTTTCTTTAATTACAAAACTGTAGGTATTGGGGAAATATGGTATGTACTTCCTCATATCTAAAACCTTCGCCTTTATCTTTGTTGAGTTTGTAGAAAAATGTGGTTGTTTGTTATCTATTTGCCTTGGATTTATCCCATCCTTGTTTTGCTGCAACATTATTTGATGTCTTACTTTATATTTCCATAGATTATTATATTTTTGAATGTTAGTGCTTGTTCTATTGGTGTCATTAACTACATAATCTTATATAAGTATACACTTTATTCATAATTTGCATATATTATTTTCTTTGCCTTTTATCTAATAATGTAAGATGTAGAATCTATGATTCTAATCTCCTATTATACGTTAATCTGTTGTTGGATGGACAGCCTAGTCTATATGTCTTTTTCATGTATGAGAACTTCAATATTTTCTAGTTCTCTTTCTCTTTTCTTTACTTATATTATCTTAGCCTTGCATTTTCTTCATTGTATTTTATTATTTTTGTGTGACATTTTTATATTTTTTTATTTATATTATTTATATTATTTATATTATTTTTTTTTTCTTTTTCTAAAAGAAGGAACAGAGGGGGGCCAGGTGAGGATATTCCACAAAGGCCCAGTCCTCTGTTCTTAACGCTACCTCGCTAATGCGGGAAATGGCGGATAGTTAAAAAAAAAAAGAAAAAAAAAATTACATGGGCAACATCTTTGGTTTGTTTCATCTTTATGTTACGGGAATTCTGTTGTTTGCATATATTGTTATACTCGTTTGGTATTTAGTTTTGTTTATTCCTTATTTTCACACTAAGTTAAGAGAAATTTCTCCCATTTACCCATACTCGCCATTACCATCAGTTCAGTATACTAATATTAAACACAGACCACCACTACGCCATACCGTGTTGTGATGAGACCTGAGGTCAGGTTAGCCTCGCCCTAATTATTGGCATAATGATTCATCTCTGATGATGATGATGCGCCCCTCACTCACACTGTCCGAAAACACACTTCACTCCAAGGACTGACACAGCCGCACACACACACACACACACACACACACACACACACACCAGATTCTGAGTAACTTAAACATGGAGAAGAGCAGGCAATATGAACCTGAATATTGTGATAAAGATACTGGCTTCTGGGATCACGTTGTCTTGTGTGACTAAAACACGTTTACTTCTGACTGACGCTTCCAGAAATACTGGAGTGTGGCGGTTAACATACTCTCTCTCTCTCTCTCTCTCTCTCTCTCTCTCTCTCTCTCTCTCTCTCTCTCTCTCTCTCTCTCTCTCTCTCTCTCTCTCTCTCTCTCTCTCTCTCTCTCTCTCTCTGTATTAGACATTGCCACCGCACTGGTGCAGGTTTAGGTTGTCAACTAAGAACATGATCAATTCTTTATCAATAACAGATTATTGCCCTGGCAGGTCAGGGGGCCAGGTGTGTCATAACATGGTAGAAGTTCAGAATAATCTTTTAGCAACTGTACATATGTTGTGGTATCCATTAGTATTTTGTCTACACGGATATCATGATAAACTTTAAAATCAGATAAATAATATAAAACATGTATATATACACTTGTAGATATACCTATATGCATGTAAATGAGGCAGATGAATGTGTTATGTACTTAAAAATGCTACTGAAAGCTTAAAGATTCCGGTAAAAAACATAACGACTGTTGTGATAAATTTCTTTTTTTTGTAATAAGTAAATATTGTGCTGCATTTTGTGGCCGTCACAGGGCCAAGATCGTTCAGCCAAAATCCGTTAAGGTCTGGAAGAAGTGATGAAAGGCGTTGAGAATATATATTTATTAATGATTACAAAACACATACTATGTTCTCCTCTTGGTGTCTAAAAGATGACCCAACACAAGACGACTACTTTAAGATCAAAGTTTCTAGACATTTAACAAATTATTTCCTATTATGTCCCTTTTCTCTTAGCATCATTTTTCTGGTTTACTTCGAAGAACTGCCATGTACTACCTAATATGATCATTCACTATAGATGTTTCATGAATGATCTTCAACAACGCGTTGTATAACTCTGTTGTTGACATTATTTCGTGTGATGGATCAAACATTACAAAGTTGTGTCCATCCACACAGGTGTTACACGTCCCAAGTAGAGATAATTCCTAGATATGGCATCTGTCTAACATAGATATATTATCTGTTAATATTTGTATAATATTCCCCTGCTGGACGGTACTTAAGACTTTCGTATTAAAGTTGATCAGTTGTAAGTGATCAAGCATTACAAAGGTGTCCATTGCCACAGGTGCTACTGATCCCGGGTAAAGGTATTTCACCATCTTTGTATCTTTAACCTTCCTAGTTATAGATGTTTCATCCCTGATTCCAGCCTTACAATCGATTTTTCCTCCTTATCCTTATCATATGATTAGTCAGTTGAAGTGCAGAACACGCTTTTCAGTCCAGCCACTTTACTGTTTTTCTCAAATGATACCATTGAAATGGTGTTACCGGACTCCAACTGTAAGTATTTACACCTGGAGTGACAAGTCACCATCGGCAAGGCAAGTAACCCACGAGTAACTGAATTTGTCTTGGCTGTGACTTGCCCTTCCATTATCTATATATATTAAAATCTGACAGTAAGAATCAAAAGCCAGAGGAGGAGGAGCAGTACACATTGCTCATAATGTTTATGTATTGGCTTTACATCTCGACTAATAATTACACCTATGTCTTTCTCCTTCTTTGATAGTTCTATTTCTAAATCTTATGATGATCCTCTAATTTGCCTGCTATGTGCACAGGGTACATCATTTTGCGTATACCTACAGTGAATATCACTGGCCACCATTGTAAATGTACAACGAGACGCTGGTCATCTTTCTGCAGTCGTCTTGCGTCATCGTACCAGTTGATAATGTTGGCTGATTTTGCCATCGCGAAATTGCTTTTAGTAATCAGTGTCTCTTATAGATATCCAATATCAGGAAAATCTATCAAACTCGTAAACACAATTTGACTGCATGTGCGAAAAATCGGATATAAGTTTCAAAGATTTTTCTGAAGAGAAGTATAGAACATGCACATATCACATCTATTGTATCACATATCAGTTCACCAGATAAAGACACCATTATAACATATTATGAAACTAATATTTCTCCTGATTCATGTACAAGGACCATCTTCTACACATGACCAATATTTCACAACCATCACAAAATGATTCACTGATAAAGCCAGTGTATGTAATGTCCTTCCTTTTCCTCAGCTCATTAGGCATTTTCCGTGACCCAACCTATATGTTATTTGTCCCCTCATTTGTGACCTTGTAGTTGTTGTACGGTGGAGTAATGCTTGACTTGCTATACTGAGGGACAGACACACTGACACAAGCCATGTTGTAGTTGTTGTACGGTGGAGTAATGCTTGACTTGCTATACTGAGGGACAGACACACTGACACAAGCCACTATTGGCTAAACAGATAAACATGAAGGATTAGTTGCCTGAAAGAATGATTTATCTATTCAAATGCCTTAGTATCAGACATGATTACAAATTAAGACAACTGGTTTCCACTAAGAGAATCTCAAAACGTATAAAATTCATATGAAAATTTACATGGTCGATATATGTTCCATCAAGGGTGTGAATGAATAAATGTCTAACTTTTCATTCATACTCTCATCAATTCAACCTATGAAAAATATCTTCATGACAAATAAAGCCAGATAAGAGTGTGTCATAAGACCAGAGCCCCTGCCAAGCTGGGACTTGGCCAAACATAAACAACCACTTTCTTATAGACGATTAGTCAAGGTTCTGGGTCGAGCACCAGGATCTATTGACCTCCGACATAATATATTTTCTCTGATCCTTCATCATCACCACCACACTCCCGGCACCCATCAATAAACCCTTCCCAAATTCCTCACTTCCTTATAAACTCGTCCCTGTAGTCAACAATTAAGAAACCTAAACCGACCAAAAAGCATTACGTTGTTCAACAATGTAAACCCCAGCTAGGGTGAGCCTTAGACACTCTTACGGTATATTGTGATGGACGAAGGATTTACTACCCTGGTAATGTATTACACATTTACTTATTCTAACAACCTATCACTGATTACCGTTAAATACATATGGCAAAAATATGTTTTACTTATGGACTTCTAGTGAAAATACATGGGATATCGTATGCAAGGTAAACATTTGATACGATAATGAATAAGATTTCATAAGTTTTCTGGAGCACAAGGTACAGAAATATATGTAACGTGATATCGTTAAGATTAACATATCTAACATAAAGATTTCTATTTTGCAGATAAATGTAGAAATCAGTAATATCTTCAATAGCATAAAGATAATTACGTCATTATGTTGCAGGCTTTTTATCCGGATTTTACACACTGAAAAAAAGTATTGTTTAGAGAAAAGTAATGTAATTATTATCAACACAAGGTTCAAGGATTTTAAGTTATGAGTTTCCACTCTTCAAAATGTTAGCATCATCCACTGAGAAAACTTTGAAAAAACAGACTTTTATTTTGTGTGATGAGAACTAATGAAAAATTATTTACGTTCTCCTTAAGAATATTCTTTATGAGTCAAATGAAAGTATTTTGTTAGATAAAAAATACTTACATCAGAAACAACGAGAGATAAACAATCAATATTCATAAACTTTATATTTGATGAATTAAAGTTCATCAAATGACAGATAAAGATTATTATATACAATTTCCAACACTCTTATTGACACCACAAAACCAAATATGATTCATAAATTTTTCAAATCATCAAAAGTGAAAAGAAGAAGCCGTCCGGAGGTAAGTTGTTTCCCCCGGCGTAAACACTTATAGGCGGAATCCGGTAACACCTGTTGAATAGCATGTATAAGACAGAGTAGAGTGGCTAGGCTCAGAAGCATGTTCTCCACTTCAACTGACTAATGATATGTTAAGACAACACAAACCACATACATCGATTGTGAGGATGGAATCAGGGATGAAACGTCTATAACTAGAAAGGTTAAAGATACAAAGATGGTGAAATACCTTGACCCGGGATCAGTAGCACCTGTGGCAATGGACACACCTTTGTAATGCTTGATCACTTACAACTGATCAACTTTAATACGAAAGTCTTAGGTATTGTCTCTCAGGAAAACTTTTTATAAATATTTATAAAACACATATATATGTTAGATATACACTATATATAGAATATATCTTTACCTGGGACGTGTAACACTTGTGTGGATAGACACAACTTTGTAATGCATGATCCATTACACGAAATGAACTTCACTAACGAAGAGTTATACAACGCGTTGTTGAAGAACATTAATCAAATACCTATACAGAATTTTCATGTTAGATAAAAGGCATTTCTTGATAGTAAACATAAGAAATGATGACGAAAGATAAGGGACGTAGAGGTAAATATTTTGTTAAAAGATTTTGTGTGATCGGGGCCTGAACATGCAGGAGGGTGAAAGGAGGGCAAGGAATAGAGTGAATTGGAGCGATGCGGTATACCGGGGTTGACGTGCTGTCAGTGGATTGAATCGGGGCATGTGAAGTGTCTGGGGTGAACCATGGAAAGCTGTGTAGGTATGTATATTTGCGTGTGTGGACGTATGTATATACATGTGAATGGGGGTGGGTTGGGCCATTTCTATCGTCTGTTTCCTTGCGCTACCTCGCAAACGCGGGAGACAGCGACAAAGCAAAAAAAATATATATATATATATATATATATATATATATATATATATATATGTATATATATATATATATATATTTATATATATATATATATACATATATATATATATATACTGTGGAAGGCTTCAGTGAAGGACAAAAGCCCACATGAAGAAGAGCCATTCTTTACTGGTAAGTGGGTACACAACGTATGAAATGCCATCTTATGCCAGCATGTATCATCGTCAATAGACGGCACAAGGTACAGCCTCGTTCACGACCTTCTCGCTTCACGTGAGTCCATCAATTCCCTGGCCCAGCCTGGCGCGCAGTCTTCAACCCACAGGGTCTCCCTTACAAGGAGTCCTGGGCTTGTGTGATAATGTATACTGATCTACTTTTTGGATTCCTCCCACCTTTAATTACATGTCTATGAGTGGTAAAGACGAATATATAAACAATCTTGACAAATGTACGACATCGTCTGAGAATTCAACACATAAGACCACACACACATATATTGGCAAAGGTGCATTTGGCATATACACAGCAAGTACTTTTAGTCACAAAGGTCTGAATAATGGGCGGCAAGTGAGTCCCACTGGATTTATGTGGATAAAAGAGTTCTTCTTCGAGTCTGATTAGAACCAGCGACCTATGGATTCCTGCTTCCGTTAACCACTACTGTCCACCGCTCTACCAACTGAGCTATCGAAGAGGTCACGAAGGGAAATTATTCCTCTTTTTTTCCCATAAGCAAGCTGGTCCAACCATCATATCATTTAATGTTATGTCTGAGTGTATATGATTGGAGTTAATGTCTAACCATCGAGGGAAGAAAGGAAAACTTGTCCTCCACACATACAAACAAGTACTGAGCTTCTTAAGAAAGCAAGTTACCGTCGAACCCAGACAACTGCTAATATGGATCAAGGTAGAAACAGAAAACATTTGCACACATTCATTTACTTTGCAGGAACATTGCACAACATCCTAAACATCAGATGAAGTGAACTGGAGCCATTGATATTACTCATGCCATCATGTACTGTCATTAAAATATATTTTGCATACTTTTCAAACTCCAAGTCTTCGATCAAATACCTTACACCTCATCCTGCGTTAAATGTGTATGACAAAACTTCTGCCCCGAGTGAGGATCGAACTCACGACCTTGAGATTATGAGACTCACGCGCTGCCTACTGCTCCATCGAGGCAACAAACACATTACAATTTACGTTCATTCTTTTGCAAACGTGACCACTCAACCGCTTCATCCCATTTATAAAAGACTTCTCAAACAAAAGTATTTCCAAGTAACGGCAGGAGCCTGCGCGGTCGTACCATTAAAAAGATTGTGTGAAACATCTGAACAGATATACAAGTAATTTGTATCACTGGGTTCTAGAAATATCACTAGTATTATTAGTATTACCACTATAACAACAACAACTACTACTACTACTACTACTACTATTACTACTACTACTACTACTACTACTATTACTACTACCACTACTACTACTAATAATAATAATGATAATAATAATAATAATAATAATGATAATAATAATAATAATAATAATGATTATAATGACAACAATAATGATAACATCTAGAATAGCATCCTAAGTTAGAACATGATATTAGGTAATGTGTCAAATATACACACAGTAGCCACCCTGAGCCACTTGGTGAAGGCCTCACTGGTGACCCATGTATATAGCATCAATCATACACAAGTACATGACTGAGACAAACGCAGGTGTATGTATGTAGGTGAGTTAATTGGTAATCAAATACTGAACCACAGCCATTGGGTCAGATATTGCAGTCCTTTATGTTCAATATTCTGCCATTCAGCGTTACGGTGGTCACTAGAACACGGTATTCAACTGTAGTTACAATGATTCCTTCCTTCAATTTTCCTCTCACAGCCAAAAAACATTATTTCCTTCAAACATCTTAACCTTGAAGTTAAAGACGGAAAACACCGGCTGGGAATCACCACATTGGGGGACTCAAAAGACGTTTTAAAAAGACATTGTGACAGACCGCTAAGTCTAGGTAGAGAGGTTAATTGACCCTGTGGCCAAGTGAGGATATTCCCTCTAAGGCCCAGTCCTCTGTTCTTAACGCTACATTGTTAATGCAAGAAAAGGCGAATATGTACAATATATATAAGATATTTTGGTAGAGATATGACTACTTGAAGCTCAGGCAATTTCTTTTTAAGACAAACACGACTACGACCGGGAAAATAAAATCTCGCTTGTAGATAATTTGTAGACGAATCACACCGCTCGACTGCACACGGCCTCAACTTTACAACAAACTGTACAAAGAAATGTATAAGCCAACGAAGACAAGACAGTGCCATTCATAGATGTGTATCCAGCCCGACAGTGCGTCATGGAGGCTAGAATACACCACCAAAATCCAGTGTCATTTTACATCACCGTTACATTGTACACTTCATTGTGCTTTTCTAGAAATCAGGAATATGCAGATTAGACCTGATAACTTCAGATGAATTACAACCACAGCAGAATAGCAGGGAGAAATACACATATACACCAGTCATAAAGGCCTATCAGACTGCTTGGCTTTGGAACTGATTAAATAATACATGTGTCATTCTGGTGCTAAGGATGGGACTAGATTTATACTTGCGAAGACGTTGGCGAAAAGGAGGCGGGTAGGGCAATAGTTTTGCCTCTCGAGGTGGGAGTCCATGAATTGAAGTGTTATACCTCAGGACAGAAATACGAAATATCAAAGCAATAAAGAAATAAAGGAGTTGACGTGTGAAACGCTCATAGAGCAAAACATGAGAAGCCCCACACACGATAATTCCTCCATTAAAAGCCACCCGGCATCTTAAAAATCCTCCCACCACTCCTGACTCAGCAACACAAGATCGACAGTTTCCAAAAATATTTTCGTGCAAACTGCTCTACTTTCCTCATCCTTCGATAGCTCAGTTGGTAGAGCGGTTGACTGTAGTTGGAATCTTAAACAGACATCCATAGGTCGCTGGTTCGAATCCGGCTGGAAGGATACGCTATTCATAACACAACTGTTGTCACAGCCAAGGATTAATTTTCTGTGAGATTATGTACACGTTCCTATTACTGCTAACGACCCTCGGGATCCTCCATTATACGTTAACCTTTAACTTTAGCAAAACGTTTTTGCTAAAGTTAATACAAAAGCACTATCAGTATACACATATAAAGATGAATAAATTTCACATTCTACACAACAAAAAGTGGGAAAAATGTGAAAATCACGTGACAAATTTCAACAATAAGCTTCAGTTACGCTCTCTCTCTCTCTCTCTCTCTCTCTCTCTCTCTCTCTCTCTCTCTCTCTCTCTCTCTCTCTCTCTCTCTCTCTCTCTCTCTCTCTCTCTCTCTCTCTCTCTCTCTCTTTATATATATATATATATATATATATATATATATATATATATATATATATATATATATATATATATATGTCTCCATGGTTGTTTAATTTGTTTATGGATGGGGTTGTTAGGGAGGTGAATGCAAGAGTTTTGGAAAGAGGGGCAAGTATGAAGTCTGTTGTGGATGAGAGAGCTTGGGAAGTGAGTCAGTTGTTGTTCGCTGATGATACAGCACTGGTGGCTGATTCATGTGAGAAACTGCAGAAGCTGGTGACTAAGTTTGGTAAAGTGTGTGAAAGAAGAAAGTTAAGAGTAAATGTGAATAAGAGCAAGGTTATTAGGTACAGTAGGGTTGAGGGTCAAGTCAATTGGGAGGTAAGTTTGAATGGAGAATAACTGGAGGAAGTAAAGTGTTTTAGATATCTGGGAGTGGATCTGGCAGCGGATGGAACCATGGAAGCGGAAGTGGATCATAGGGTGGGGGAGGGGGCGAAAATCCTGGGAGCCTTGAAGAATGTGTGGAAGTCGAGAACATTATCTCGGAAAGCAAAAATGGGTATGTTTGAAGGAATAGTGGTTCCAACAATGTTGTATGGTTGCGAGGCGTGGGCTATGGATAGAGTTGTGCGCAGGAGGGTGGATGTGCTGGAAATGAGATGTTTGAGGACAATGTGTGGTGTGAGGTGGTTTGATCGAGTAAGTAACGTAAGGGTAAGAGAGATGTGTGGAAATAAAAAGAGCGTGGTTGAGAGAGCAGAAGAGGGTGTTTTGAAATGGTTTGGTCACATGGAGAGAATGAGTGAGGAAAGATTGACCAAGAGGATATATGTATCGGAGGTGGAGGGAACGAGGAGAAGTGGGAGACCAAATTGGAGGTGGAAAGATGGAGTGAAAAAGATTTTGTGTGATCGAGGCCTGAACATGCAGGAGGGTGAAAGGAGGGCAAGGAATAGAGTGAATTGGATCGATGTGGTATACCGGGGTTGACGTGCTGTCAGTGGATTGAATCAGGGCATGTGAAGCGTCTGGGGTAAACCATGGAAAGCTGTGTAGGTATGTATATTTGCGTGTGTGGACGTGTACGTATATACATGTGTATGGGGGTGGGTTGGGCCATTTCTTTCGTCTGTCTCCTTGCGCTACCTCGCAAACGCGGGAGACAGCGACAAAGCAAAAAAGAAAAAAAAAATATATATATATATATATATATATATATATATATATATATATATATATATATATATATATATATATATATATATATATATATATATATATATATATATATATATATATATATATATATATATATATATATATATATATATATATATATTGACCTATGAGTCCAAGGGGAAATGAAACATGATAAGTTCCCAAGTGAACTTTCGTGTAATAATCACATCGTCACATATCACAATCGTACAATAAAGAGGGCAGTGTCGGACTGTCAAAAAGAAAAAATACTTGGAAATAATAGATGATTGAAAGTAGCTAATCAGATATTCATTTGACATAAGTAACGGTTGTCAGTTTACACTTGGTACTTTATGTCTCCTTGCCATCACAAAATGTCCACAAGCCAAATGTGATCATATATTCTTCCTGGGTCTCGCGGGTGAGGCCTCGTCCCCTAGCCACTACACCACACAACACTGATTTATGATCCAGTTGCCACTTTCATTGTTCTGGAGAAGGTCGACATGTATTAGTAATCTAATAAAAGTTATATCAATTCTTATTCCATATGTAATGATATTATAACTAATCACTCCCCTTCCCTGCCACTCGTCAAATAATCCTGAATCATAGTGGTAATATTTCAAACAAAATTGTTTTCAATCTGTATCTGAAAATTGTCTGAGAATGCACCGAGACAACCTCTCTCAGAAAAGACATCTTTGCTTTCACTGCCGCACACTTTAAAAATCCTCCATTATACGTCAGTAGAAGTTGAAATTCTCGCTCGCTCTTTTGGCTTATCACTAGAACAGCATCTCCATGAATACAGATAAATATCCCTTCACGCCTTTTTGGTAGAGCGATGGCCTGAAGTTGGAGGCTAAAACAAGATATTAATAAGCCGCTGCCTGGAATTCATCCCAACGGTTGGTTGGCTGTCTGGACTTTAGGTCTATCAACTGCGTAGGTCATTAAGGTCTATCAAGTGCCAGGATCAACAAAGTCGTCAACGTAAGTTGCATCCACCACCCAAAACAACTTTACCATCTTCTTCAGGTGTTAAAGATAATTCTAAGACCACATACACTATTACTATGCATGTGGCAAATGTACAACGGATGTATTTATATTACTGAAATGGTTAGTTAACACTGCCATATGTTTGTTGGCTCCAAAGTAAGTTTTCTGTCACACCAAAATATCAATGATACCATCCGTTTGCTTTACGTTGTGTTCTATATTGCAGTAACTTCTGTGATACACGCGCAAGTAAATTTCTGTACTTTATAGAAAGATTCAATACCACACAGAAGTCTATCAGAATAACCTAATACCACACAGAAGTCTATTAGAATAACCTAATACCACACAGAAGTCTGTCAGAATAACCTAATACCACACAGAAGTCCATCAGAATAACCTAATACCACACAGAAGTCCATCAGAATAGCCTAATACCACACAGAAGTCCATCAGAATAACCTAATACCACACAGAAGTCCATCAGAATAACCTAATACCACACAGAAGTCTATCAGAATAACCTAATACCACACAGAAGTCCATCAGAATAGCCTAATACCGCACAGAAGTCCATCAGAATAACCTAATACCACACAGAAGTCCATCAGAATAGCCTAATACCACACAGAAGTCCATCAGAATAGCCTAATACCACACAGAAGTCCATCAGAATAACCTAATACCACACAGAAGTCCATCAGAATAGCCTAATACCACACAGAAGTCCATCAGAATAACCTAATACCACACAGAAGTCCATCAGAATAGCCTAATACCACACAGAAGTCCATCAGAATAACCTAATACCACACAGAAGTCCATCAGAATAGCCTAATACCACACAGAAGTCTATCAGAATAACCTAATACCACACAGAAGTCTATTAGAATAACCTAATACCACACAGAAGTCTGTCAGAATAACCTAATACCACACAGAAGTCTATCAGAATAACCTAATACCACACAGAAGTCCATCAGAATAGCCTAATACCACACAGAAGTCCATCAGAATAACCTAATACCACACAGAAGTCCATCAGAATAGCCTAATACCACACAGAAGTCCATCAGAATAGCCTAATACCACACAGAAGTCCATCAGAATAACCTAATACCACACAGAAGTCCATCAGAATAGCCTAATACCACACAGAAGTCCATCAGAATAACCTAATACCACACAGAAGTCCATCAGAATAACCTAATACCACACAGAAGTCTATGAGAATAGCCTAATACCACACAGAAGTCTATCAGAATAGCCTAATACCACACAGAAGTCCATCAGAATAACCTAATACCACACAGAAGTCCATCAGAATAGCCTAATACCACACAGAAGTCCATCAGAATAACCTAATACCACACAGAAGTCCATCAGAATAGCCTAATACCACACAGAAGTCCATCAGAATAACCTAATACCACACAGAAGTCCATGAGAATAGCCTAATACCACACAGAAGTCCATCAGAATAACCTAATACCACACAGAAGTCCATGAGAATAGCCTAATACCACACAGAAGTCTATCAGAACAGCCTAATACCACACAGAAGTCCATGAGAATAACCTAATACCACACAGAAGTCCATGAGAATAGCCTAATACCACACAGAAGTCCATCAGAATAACCTAATACCACACAGAAGTCCATGAGAATAGCCTAATACCACACAGAAGTCTATCAGAATAGCCTAATGCCACACAGAAGTCCATCAGAATAACCTAATACCACACAGAAGTCCATGAGAATAGCCTAATACCACACAGAAGTCCATCAGAATAACCTAATACCACACAGAAGTCCATCAGAATAGCCTAATACCACACAGAAGTCCATCAGAATAACCTAATACCACACAGAAGTCCATCAGAATAGCCTAATACCACACAGAAGTCCATCAGAATAGCCTAATACCACACAGAAGTCTATCAGAATAGCCTAATACCACACAGAAGTCCATCAGAATAGCCTAATACCACACAGAAGTCCATCAGAATAACCTAATACCACACAGAAGTCCATGAGAATAGCCTAATACCACACAGAAGTCTATCAGAATAGCCTAATACCACACAGAAGTCCATCAGAATAACCTAATACCACACAGAAGTCCATCAGAATAACCTAATACCACACAGAAGTCTATCAGAATAGCCTAATACCACACAGAAGTACATCAGGATAGCCTAATACCACACAGAAGTCCATCAGAATAACCTAATACCACACAGAAGTCCATGAGAATAGCCTAATACCACACAGAAGTCCATCAGAATAACCTAATACCACACAGAAGTCCATCAGAATAGCCTAATACCACACAGAAGTCCATCAGAATAACCTAATACCACACAGAAGTCCATCAGAATAACCTAATACCACACAGAAGTCTATCAGAATAACCTAATACCACACAGAAGTCCATGAGAATAGCCTAATACCACACAGAAGTCCATCAGAATAACCTAATACCACACAGAAGTCCATGAGAATAACTAATACCACACAGAAGTCCATGAGAATAGCCTAATACCACACAGAAGTCCATCAGAATAACCTAATACCACACAGAAGTCCATGAGAATAACCTAATACCACACAGAAGTCCATCAGAATAACCTAATACCACACAGAAGTCCATCAAAATAACCTAATACCACACAGAAGTCCATGAGAATAGCCTAATACCACACAGAAGTCTATCAGAATAACCTAATACCACACAGAAGTCCATGAGAATAGCCTAATACCACACAGAAGTCTATCAGAATAACCTAATACCACACAGAAGTCCATGAGAATAGCCTAATACCACACAGAAGTCTATCAGAATAACCTAATACCACACAGAAGTCCATCAGAATAGCCTAATACCACACAGAAGTCCATCAGAATAGCCTAATACCACACAGAAGTCCATCAGAATAAAGGAAAAAGGAATGTGAACAAATAACCAGAAGTAGTATAGGTAAAGTTTCTTTGGAGGAAAATATTGGAACATTATGGCCGTAGTTTGTAATCTTTTATTAACTTTTACATGATACAAAGATTTCATTGCCTCGGCTTAACCGGTGTCAAGCGAAATAAGTGACCTTCCGTAATGCATCAATATCTAGGGGGATTAATTGCAAAATGTACGAGCGTGCGAAATACATGACCATAAACATATATCTAATTGTTACACACTTAATGAGGACTGAAACTGTAAAATAGTAATGGCAGATAATGAAATTGTCATTACTGATGTCAATAATGTCAAATATACCAGTACCATTAAAAGTGTTTATGTGATCAGAGAAGTCAATCAATAATTCAAGTACTGTAAAACATGAAATATTAATGTAAAAATACAAAAGAAAGAGAAATACAAATCTCACCTAACCTCACCCTGCAGCGTAAATGTACGGCAGAAAAATACCAACATTAAATTGGTCTGCTACTGGGGATCGCATGGAATGGCGGTGGCAAAGAGAAAAGTGGATATTAGATCACAACAAGAGAAGCTGGTAGTAACAGCTTTGTGGATGTAGTTCCACTGACTCAACACATCAAACATTCTCAAACATTTTTCCCCATAAAAATCTGCATAACTCTTATTCAATATTCGTAGCAAAACTCTTGGAAGAGACAACACGGAAGCAGAGATAAAGCAGAGTAAATTGTAATCAATGTAACACAAGAGACAACACGGAAGCAGAGATAAAGCAGAGTAAATTGTAATCAATGTAACACAAGAGACAACACGGAAGCAGAGATAAAGCAGAGTAAATTGTAATCAATGTAACACAAGAGACAACACGGAAGCAGAGATAAAGCAGAGTAAATTGTAATCAATATAACACAAGAGACAACACGGAAGCAGAGATAAAGCTGAGTAGATTGTAATCAATATAACACAAGAGACAACACGGAAGCAGAGATAAAGCTGAGTAAATTGTAATCAATGTAACACAAGAGTGTTTTGTGGATGAGCACGTCTGCAGCAGCAATCTGAAGTGCGAGAGTCACTGGCTCTACATTATACAGCCTTTACAAATGTCATTGTGGCTCAACGCCATCAACAGTCTACATTATGAACATCATGAAAGATCCCACACAAACAAATTTCGAAAAACAAACGCTAAACTTCTCATATTCAATATGGCCCCAGAGTCCACTAAAGCAGGTGATAGCCTTGTTAAATAGTATATGACTTGCTAGTCAATGTGCACCCCTTACAGACAGCCCGTACCTATGTACACCTGTCTTGTCGTCTCTTACGTTGCAAGATATTTCAGTCGACATGAAGCACAGACATGAAGCTGCAAATCATCACATTTTTCTTTTAAATCACAACATTTTCTCAGATGAAAACTGATAACATGACTCCAAGGTAGGGATATGGACTATTGCCAACTGCCACAACACTGGACAATTGATCAGGTACAAAATGAAATATAACATATATGTGTTTTAGAGTAAATATTTTGACGTTATTGGGATGAAATAACTTATGTCAAGTTTAGACCAACCATAGTAACCACGTTTAGTTATAATATTAGACCACTCTAATCTAAGAGCACGAAATGATTATTCATTGACCACTGTATTATCTATTATTCATTGACCACTGTATTATCTATTATTAATTGACCACTGTATTATCTATTATTCATTGACCACTGTATTATCTATTATTCATTGACCACTGTATTATCTATTATTCATTGACCACTATATTATCTATCATTCATTGACCACTTTATTATCTATTATTCATTGACCACTGTATTATCTATTATTCATTGACCACTGTATTATCTATCATTCATTGACTACTGTATTTTCTATTATTCATTGACCACTGTACTATCTATTATTCATTGACCACTGTATTATCTATTATTCATTGACCACTGTATTATCTATTATTCATTGACCACTGTATTATCTATTATTCATTGACCACTGTATTATCTATTATTCATTGACCACTGTATTATCTATTATTCATTGACCACTGTATTATTTATTATTCATTGACCACTGTATTATTTATTATTCATTGACCACTGTATTATTTATTATTCATGGACCACTGTATTATTTATTATTCATTGACCACTGTATTATCTATTATTCATTGACCACTGTATTATTTATTATTCATTGACCACTGTATTATTTATTATTCATTGACCACTGTATTATTTATTATTCATTGACCACTGTATTATCTATCATTGATTGACCACTGTATTATCTATTATTCATTGACCACTGTATTATCTATTATTCATTGACCACTGTATTATCTATTATTCATTGACCACTGTATTATTTATTATTCATTGACCACTGTATAAGTCAGGCAGGAGAGGAGAGAGGGGCTGGGGACGAGAGTCAGGCAGGAGAGGAGAGGTACTACGTCAGTCTCTCGTTCCCTTACACAAGTCATCAAGTCCAGTCTCTCCTTTGCCACTCCAAACCTCCAGCCTGACCCAACAACACTGTGGTCTGCATGATGGAAACACACATGAAATATTCACAAGAATTTCCTTCTCTACACTTGCCTCCAGAACTTTCTTTTATGCTGGTAGGTCCAAATGTTTACGCCAGGCCTTAGCACAGACACCATTGAGATCACCAGCCGGTCAAATGTATACTGTAAACACATAATGACAAAGGAAAACATACTTACGGTTACGTACATGCATGCACGTATAACCTTAATGGTCAGGTCAAAGGTCAGGCTATCATAATACCTGAAGGTCGCGCCGTCGTGTTCAGCCACACAGATCTTTCAGAGCTTCATGCCTGAGTACGATACCACATTACCAGCTTCCAATATTATACTACCTTTCCCGCCACACCACACAACAGCCTCACCTTAATGTCATGCAACATCAACATTTATATTTGGTCTCTGACGACAACCCCGCCACCACCAGCAGACCCATGCAGGCCCCCATGTCACTTACGTCACTACAGTTTCCAGGCACCACGTGGCATTTTAGTGGCTGTTAATTACCACTCCTCTGACTCAGGCAGCTTTCTTACCTTCCTGTCTCACCCAGACGTTGTCTGCTGGCTCTCACTCCACAAACATACAACCTCTCCTTCCCAGACATAACACATCACAACACCTTACTCCCACCACTTTCATCTTTTTCTTCGTGACAATATATTTCTCTGCGGAGAGCGTTACGCGCTTGCCCTGCCTTTTGGCAAAATCTCGTTAGATGAACTCTTAAGCCAGAACTCCTCTCTCTCTCTCTCTCTCTCTCTCTCTCTCTCTCTCTCTCTCTCTCTCTCTCTCTCTCTCTCTCTCTCTCTCTCTCTCTCTCCCCAGCCAGCCACTATGAATGTAGATTGCGTGACTGAGTGAGAGCGATGAAGTTCTTGCCATATGACGGCGAGCCACTCTGCACCCCACCCACCCACCCAGCACATATCAACTTACCTGTCGGCTGAGAGAGAGAGAGAGAGAGAGAGAGAGAGAGAGAGAGAGAGAGAGAGAGAGAGAGAGAGAGAGAGAGAGAGAGAGAGAGAGAGAGAGAGAGAGCCTACCTACGAGTATTTACGATCACAAAAAAATACTGAAAACAAAAGCCCCGCCGGGAATCGAACCCGGACCAACTGTTTATGAGGCAGATGTGCTAACCACTACACCACGGAGCCACTTGTCAGTGGCGGAAAAATCTCTTATATATTAACAAACGTGACTGAGGACTTAAAGAATCTGGCACAAACATAATGGTTATTGTGATAAATGATTTGTTTATGATAAATATGTACTGTGTTGCATTATAATGGTTGTTCATAACCAAGGTCTGTAAGCCAGAATCCTTAAGATTATATAAGATATAATAAAACGTGTTAAGAACATAAACATTTATGATTATAAAGAAGAGAATGCATTATCATGTGGGTATCTAAGAAATAAATCCAAAACAAGACGTTAGTTTATGGGAGGAGTATTTCATATATTAACAAAATATTTACCTCTACGTCCCTTATCTTTCATCATCATTTCTTATGTTTACTATCAAGAATGTCTTTTACTAACATAAATGATATGTATAGGTATTTGATTAATGTTTTCCAACGACGCGTTGTATAACTCTTCGTTAGTGAAGTTCATTTCGTGTAATGGATCATGCATTACAAAGTTGTGTCTATCCACACAAGTGTTACACGTCCCAGGTAAAGATATATTCTAGAGATAGTGTATATCTAACATATATATGTGTTTTATAAATATTTATAAAAAGTTTTCCTGAGGGACAATACCTAAGACTTTCGTATTAAAGTTGATCAGTTGTAAGTGATCAAGCATTACAAAGGTGTGTCCATTGCCACAGGTGCTACTGATCCCGGGTCAAGGTATTTCACCATCTTTGTATCTTTAACCTTTCTAGTTATACATGTTTCATCCCTGATTCCATCCTCACAATCGTTGACCAATCAGCTACCGCGGAGGCGTAGCACAGAAATCATTGGGCCGCAGAGGACCAATCATAAATCGCAAGCAGCAGCGGTCCACCAATAGGGAGTCGACACACAGTAGCGCTGGCCAAGTGGCTACCGGGGACACAATATGGAGGAGTGGCCACGCCCGGACACTGGCTCATCTGGGTCTATTCCTTGCTCTTCATAATCCTAAACACAATATCTTTTCATCGTAGGGAATTTATTACCTCATTAACGGAGTTACGATCTGCCTTTATTTCCGATCGTTTGAAGATAGTAAGAAGGTCGAGAGTGTGATGAGTAGGGACACAAAAATAGTCCTTCTCAGGAGGAGGGTAACAGGTCCTGAGTCTCAGCCCAGGTGATGGTGTGAACAGTATTATTATTATTACCACACATCACCAGCACACCTTTGATGACACTCCTACACCTTCGTATTATTATTACCACACATCACCAGCACACCTTTGATGGCGCTCCTACACCTTCGTATTATTATTACCACACATCACCAGCACACCTTTGATGGCGCTCCTACACCTTCGTATCATTATTATCACACATCACCAGCACACCTTTGATGGCGCTCCTACACCTTCGTATTATTATTACCACACATCACCAGCACACCTTTGATGGCGCTCCTACACCTTCGTATTATTATTACCACACATCACCAGCACACCTTTGATGACACTCCTACACCTTCGTATTATTATTACCACACATCACCAGCACACCTTTGATGACACTCCTACACCTTGGTGGCTGCTGCACTCCACACAGGAGCAGGGGATGATGGTACATATCTATGAAGCAAAAAGGTTTTCGATGAGACTGTGCTATTTCTTCCCTTCCCTGGTCGATGATACAGCCTTTCCCCAAGGTTACTTGTCATTCCTGGTGTAACAACGTATGGGTTGAGCCCGGTAACACCTTCTGAATAATAGTATGTGACAGAGTGGAGTGACCAGGAAGAAAAGCGTGTTCTGCACCTCAACTGACTGATTATATGATAAGAATAAAGAGAATTACACACATAAATGTCACTTGCAAGGATCAAGCCAGAGATGAAGCATAGATAACTAGAAGGGTTAAGGAAGCAAAAATTGTAAAATACCTTTACCCGGGATCAGTAGCACCTGTGGCAATGGACACACCTTTGTAATGCTTGATCACTTACAACTGATCAACTTTAATACGAAAGTCTTAGGTATTGTCCCTCAGGAAAACTTTTTATAAATATTTATAAAACACATATATATGTTAGATATACACTATCTCTAGAATATATCTTTACCTGGGACGTGTAACACTTGTGTGGATAGACACAGCTTTGTAATGCATGATCCATTACACTAAATTATATCTTCACTATACCCTCTTCTTCACTACACAGTTACTTCTACCATACCATCATCATTGTACTCTCTGATGTTCACTAGAAATGATTTTTATCTTCACTACATAATCATTTCATATAAACTTTACTCTTTTATAACCCTTATCTCTACTACATTCGTATCTTCACTACAACCTATCTTGACAATATCCTTATCATCACTATACTCTTCCTCACTACACTCTCATCTTAACATCATCCTTCTGTTTACCGAACTTAGTTCAAAGTCTGACTTGAACGTAGCTTTGTAAAGTTTGTGTTCCTCATTGTGTTACTCCCTTATTATCATTACAAAGGCAATTGTCACTATTCACTAACTAAACCCTCATCGTCACTACACTCTCATCATTATCATTACTTCTTGATGTGCAATACAAAACCTCAACATATATAGTTATCTTCACTACACCTTAATCTTCATTACTCCTTGTTTCAGCTACATCCGTATCTTCCATTCATTCTTATATCTTATATTAATTACATCTTTACAATATCTTTATGTCTTCTCTGTTCCGTCTTTTGAAAAATTGAAAATGAGAGTAAAGGATTTCCGGCCTTCTGCTCCCTACCCTTTTAGTCGCCTTGTACGACACGCAGGGAATACGTGGCAAGTATTCTTTCTTCCCTATCCCCAGGGATAACAGCATCTGGTGTTCCCAGACGGTCACCCATCCAAGTACTAACCAGACCCAACGATGCTTAACTTCCCTGATCGGACGATATATATATATATATATATATATATATATATATATATATATATATATATATATATATATATATATATATATATATATATATATATATATTATCCCTGGGGATAGGGGATTAAGAATACTTCCCACGTATTCCCTGCGTGTCGTAGAAGGCGACTAAAAGGGGAGGGAGCGGGGGGCTGGAAATCCTCCCCTCTCGTTTTTTTTTAATTTTCCAAAAGAAGGAACAGAGAATTGGGCCAGTCAAAGGCCCAGTCCTCTGTTCTTAATGCTACCTCGCTAATGCGGGAAATGGCGAATAGTTAAAAAAAAAAAAAAAAAAAAAATATATATATATATATATATATATATATATATATATATATATATATATATATATATATATATATATATATATATATATATATATATATATATTTATATACATATATACACACACACACAAAACTGAAAACAATGAATTTCCCAAATAGAAAATGGAGGCGCCTGGGTTTGAACCCGGGTCCTCTCGCATGCCAAGCGAGCGCTCTACCACTGAGCTACGCCTCCAAGAACATATTTGGTGACATAGTATTATATGAAGTACTGAGATTACCACGGCAAAATACTGTTTGACCGACCGTTGCCGACTTGCCGGCAAGATAACCACAGAGTAAGTCTCCATGTTCCTCTCGTCTTTTCCTCTCAATTTTCCACGAAGAAATGAGTTTTACTTTTTTATTGTCGTTGCAATAGACTGGAACTAAGCAATAGACTGGAACTAAGCAATAGACTGGAACTAAGCAATAGACTGGAACTAAGCTGACCTGGTATGAGGTCAGAGCCCTCATTATCATCCCTGCTAACTACCGGAAGCAGATTAAGTCGTTCCACAACCGATGTCCGGCCCATGTTAACTCTGATGTGCCCAGCAGTTGGAGGAGGATCGCCAGAAGCTTCTGGAAGATTTCAAGGACGTCTTGGTGGACCTGACCCTTTCAGATAAGGTCGAAAACCCCAATTTATTGTGAAGATCTTCACTATAACGTTGGACGAATATGCTGAATGTTGCACATTTGTGATGCGGACAAAATAAAAAAAGAAAAAGACAAAAATTATGTCTGGTGTGGGTCTCGAACCCACGACCTTGAGTGTGTGAGACTCACGCTCTACCATTGAGCTAACCAGACAATAGAAAAATACGTCTGTTTCTTCAATTTGAATTAATGAAAATCTTTGCGAGGCAGCGTTTAGAAAAGAGAGATGTCTTTGACGAAATTTATCAGTCATTATTATTAATATTTCTGTTATTATCAGTATTATTATTATTATTATTATCATTATTATTACTATTATTATTATTATTATTACTTTATTATTATCATTATTATCATCATTGTTATTATTATCATTACTATCATCATTGTTATCATTATCATTATTATCATTATCATTATCATCATTATCATCATTATTAGCATCATCATTATTATTATGTATCATTATTATCATCATCATCATTATCATTATTATTATTAATATTATTATCATTAGTATCAATATTATCATTATTGTAATCATTATTATTATCATTAAGTATAATATATCTGCTACTGAAGGATACAATATGCTGGTTATCAAGTGGGAAGTTAGATATGGTATGGATTGTCACTTCACGTGTAGGTTAGTAGAAAATATATTATGTACCTAACGTGTGTTGTTGGGCATTATAATCGTCCGATAATGATAATGATTAAATCTTATTTCCTGATCTTATCAGTTTTAAAACCAGATATATGAAATATCTTTCGTTGACCATATTTTTGTGTATAGTTCAGTATGTACATGTGTGTGGTCTTAAGATTTAGGTGACTAAGTATTGGAATTCACTGGCAGGTGTGGTACACATTATCACCGAGCCTGAGTCTCAAAGATCAAGGTCATGGGTTCGAATCTCCAACATTCAGTGTGTTCATCCAACGTTATAGTGAAGATCTTGACGATGAATTAGGATTTTGACATTATCTGAAAGAGTTCGGTCAAAGATCAGTAATTTTAAGAGTTTAGTGAGATAGTATTGAAGTGGTGAGTGTAATGGCTGAGGCCAAGGACCAGTGGTGTTCAGAGAGTAGTGAAGATAATGGCCATTGTCCTGCCACATTAGGTCAGGTCAAATGGCACTTAGCGAGGTAGCGAGTTAGAGTCAAGAACAGAGGAAGTATTTTGGGAGCAAGTGAGTGAGTGTGTCAGCAGTTATGATGTAAGAGACCAGGTATTAGTGATGGTGATTTAAATGCGAAGGTAAGTAATGTGGCAGTGGAAGGTATAACTGAGGCGCATGGAAATGGTGAACAACTTGTGTTGTGTGTGTGTAAAGGACTGGTGATTGGGAATACCTGGTTTGTAAAATGTGATATACACAAATATACGCATGCATACGGGCATGACTGGATTACATGTTAATTGAAAGGCGTGTAAAAGAAAGACTTTTGGGTGTAAATGTGCTGAAAGGGCTGTTGGAGGCGACAGTGGAGACGACAGAGAAGATCTGAAGAGGTTTTCGAAAGAGGAAACAATGTCGGGGAGAAGAGGTGGCGAGAGGAAGTGAACTTGGAAAAGAGACTTGTGTGAAGAAATACCAAGAGAGATTGAGTGCCCCATACACTCTTACTGTGTAAATATCCCTTTCTATGAGATGACGTAAAGATGTTGATGAACAGAGGAGTTGGGATATGACATGAAAAAGTTGGAGAATAAATGAAGGAAAGATTGAGATATACAGACGACTGGCGGACCTCCATGATGGCTGTCAATCTAGCCAGCTGGATTATTATTTATAAGTTGTGTTTAGTTGTAGGTCCAAGTTTGTTGTCAGGATATAATGTTGACTGCCAGTGAGTACCTGGCTGGCGCGGGTGCCACAAGGCTGGGTCAAGTGTAGTGTAAGTGTGGTCTAGGGATGGTGTGTGTACCACTTGGGTCGCATCATGACCTGCCGGTTATAACATCTTGACCAAGATCTTCTCCACCTGCTGCTGCTACACTTGCAACTCTCCTTTTCTAAGACCGCTTTTATGCTTCATGTAACTTTGTCTTTTTTGAATCATTCTAAACCTATAGTTACAAAATTATTTTTACTATGTAGTTTTTGTGAAGATATACTCTGAAAGCACATCGCTCTCGTCTTCCAGGCATTGCCCATCTGATGCAATAATTGGTGGCAGGTGACAGTTGATATAGAGTGATTAAGGCCAACGTGACCACGTGGGGTTGTGACTGGTTGAGGCTAGCGTGACCACGTGGGGCTTGTGACTAGTTGAGGCTAGCGTGACCACGTGGGGCTTGTGACTGGTTGTGGGCAGCATGACCACGTGGGGCTTGTGACTGGTTGAGTCTAGCGTGACCACGTAGGGTTGTGAATGGTTGAGGCCTGCGTGACCACTGGGGCTTGTGACTGGTTGTGGGCAGCATGACCACGAGGGGCTTGTGACTGGTTGAGGGCAGCATGACCACGTGGGGCTTGTGACTGGTTGAGGGCAGCATGACCACGTGGGGCTTGTGACTGGTTGAGGGCAGCATGACCACCTGGGGCTTGTGACTGGTTGAGAGCAGCGTGACCACGTGGGGCTTGTGACTGGTTGAGGCCAACGTGACCACGTGATGCTTGTGACTGGATGTGGGCAGCATGACCACGTGGGGCTTGTGACTGGTTGAGGGCAGCGTGACCAAGTGGGGCTTGTGACTGGTTGAGGCCAGCGTGACCACGTGGGGTTGTGACTGGTTGAGGCCAACGTGACCACGTGGTGCTTGTGACTGGTTGAGGGCAGCGTGACCACGTGGGGTTGTGACTGGTTGAGGCCAGCGTGACCACGTGGGGTTGTGACTGGTTGAGGCCAGCGTGACCACGTGGGGTTGTGACTGGGGTGTTGATGTGTTGTGGTCGGCGTCCACAAGGTCGTTATCTTAGTATTTCAGGAACGGAGGAAGATCCACAGTGGACGTTTTACAAACACAATGTTGAATCATCACAACTTTTACCGAATCTGATTAAAATCAATGAATGAAATATTTCAAATATTAAGAAAAATAAGACAAAAGAAAAGTGATGTTTATTAATTCTTTAATTTTTCTTACGATCATGTGAAATAATTGCCAGATACCCCGTGCAGTGCTAACCCAGCGACCATACTTGACGGTTTTATTGTAGTACGATCCATTTTGGGGATGCCAGAGCCCAGGAAACTTCTCATATTCATCAAGTTAGGTTATCATTTCTCTCTGTCCCCCCACTCCGTGATCAAGATAAAACACATCGGATAACCAGAACAGCGCCAACACCCGTCCTGACTGACCACCAACTGAAACCTTTTGAGCACCAAAGTTGCTGACCCAAATTTTATATGGCGTTAGATTCTCTCCCGAAAAGCGCTAAAAAAGCGATAAACTTGCTAAAATGACAGCGAAAAAAGTGCTCTTCGAATTATTTCTGCTCTTTGACGTGCCAAATGATTAATGACAGGAACGACTGACTGTTTTAACACTAAAATACTCACTATTATCCCAGATCTGCTAATTACCAATCCGGAGTCTCTTCGTCCTGTGGTTGTGGTGGTCTATGTGAGGGTCCAGGTTGTGGTTGTGATAACTCGTATCTTTTCAATAACCCAATGTTTTTCAGTACTTCATCAAGCAGTTTATAATCACAACAACAGTTTCCATTTCATCTTAGTCCATACTTGATAGTTAGTATTGCATTTAAGCTTTTGATACTCAGTCTATTTCGAAGCCTTGACTTCACAATGTTGATATAACTAAAGATTCGCTCAACATCAGCGTTGGAGTGAGACAATACCAGCATATTCAAAGCCAACTCAGAGAGGTTACCGATTTCCTCCTGTTGCATCCTTGTACGAGGCTGTTTCAGTCCAGAGTGCTAGGGCGCCAGTGTTCTGCTTCCACAATACGTGATGAAGCTTCCTCTACTGGAACTCGATGCGTGTGAGAATTTCTTCGTTATCAGTAAACATCTTTGCTAATTCCAGTATTCCAGGCTTTATGGGTTGCAGACATTCACTTGTACTCAGTGATGACACTGACTGTAACACTTGGACATTATCTGGCAAACGTTGACGAAGTTGTCTCACCAACTCCACTACAAACTGTATGTATCTTCCTCGGATATCCTTTTCATCAGAAAGCTTACATTGTGCCATCTTCTTTTCAAACTCGTTCCTCAAGGACGCACGTGGGTCTAAGTAACTCTCTATTGAAACTCCTTCATTTAATTTCCGCCTGGGATGAGGACCTTAGAACTTATGGAATCAATAAGTTGAATAAGGTCACTTAGCAGTTTGCTTGTACCTCAGCTTCAAATTTCTCATTTACACACTGAATATCATGAAGGCATAGTTTTTCTCGTCACAAAATATATCATGGAGGTTTAGGGATGTGTAACACCTTTCATCATTTCTTGCCATTTCAATGTGAGTCATAAGGTCAACCCACTGCTGCAGTATTATGACAACTGCTGATTCAATTGACAGCCATCGAGTCTGGTTTAGCTGCATAAATTTCATTGGAGCTTGACCATCACTGGCAGAGTAGGAGAACCAATTATAAGTTTCTCTGATGATAAAATCCAGGTTCCTAGGGAGATACTCTGCTGCAGCATGAGACAACTAGCTATAAAGAATGACACACACACTTGATCAGGATCAGATGAGGAACTTCTAACTTGAGTGTATCATACACTCCACTGTTAACATCTGTCATCACAAAAGCATTGTCAGTGCTAATTACGACAAGGTTTTGTAAATCTAACCCATTATTTTTCAAGGACTCCTTGATGGCATCAAATATCCCATTAGCATTATAGTCAGTCAGCTCAACAAGGTCCAGGAAACTCATTACATTGTTATTCTTACTTTCAGAATAGAACTGGACAACAATACCCAATAGTTTCGTTACCGTTATGTCATTACTTTCATCAGTTAAGAAGCTAAACTTCTGATTGTCTATATCACTTTTTTAAGTCACTGTTAAAATGCGGGGCAAGCACGTTGCACACAACTACATTACACTTTACCTTTTTAACTTGAAATTCTTGCATCCTTTACTGTCTGCAAATCCTGCTTTACACAGCTTACTGAAATCATCAACAACACGTAATGACAGCTGAGATGATGAACAACGCGTAATGAACAGCTGAGACGATGAACAACACGTAATGAACAGCTGAGATGATGAACAAGTAATTTACAATGTTCTACAGTGAACAGTGACACATTTCCTTCAGTCTCTCGTACGTCATCACTCACTTTTTCAAACGGAATTGTGGTTTGTCTTTGAGTACTGAATGAGTCTTCAGCTGTCTTGTGTTTACCTGTGTTGTTGTGTCTTTCAGTGTCACTAAGTTTGGCAGGTGATGGACGATGGCAGTACTTGCAAATACATTTTGTGTCATCCCTTCTACTTCTCTTAACCACTTTTCATATTTAGGGTCTTTCAACCATTCTGCTCTAAAATGTTGAGTATATTTCTTACTCATTGTTGTGTTCGTTAAATGTAATGATCTGCGCGCACACACACACACACACACACACACACACACACACACAACCAGTGTTACTGTCCTTCATGACCCACGGATAGTTCTGTCGCCACCCAGAGTCCGACTGAACCTGAACTGAACGGGGCACTTGAGGAGGAGGAGCCCGTAGAATACACCCAAACTGGACATGTTCGTTTCGATAAAAATGAAATACGTGCAATATTTGTATTGCTTTCCTTGTTATCTTAATAGGTTTAGAATAAACTTACTAAATAACATTAACATATTTTGATTGATGTTTGAATTTCTTGATATATTGAAATAACACTAAATTTGGCGCTAAATACGAGATAAAACGCCCGAAAAGACGCTAAGGTGCTAAATACGAAATTTAGGTGCTAGATCTATCGCCAAAAGCGCTAAGTTGGTAACTCTGCTTAGCACGCACTACTTGCCGAGAAGCAACGGAAAAAGTTTGGCGCGCTCGGCTCGGTTAAGCAGTACGCGCTGGCCCTGCTGAATGGCAAAGCTATTTTCTTAGCTGGTGGAAGGTAATTAGGTCTGTGTTACCTGTTGTGCATATGTAATCTTTGGTAATCTCTCTCTTTACCTCTCTTTGTCTGTCTTTCTCTCTTCGCTTAAACTGTTTAAACAGTTCATGGAGCCATGGCAGATTGGCTGATCTAGACGAGCTGTAGATGGTATGTTCAGAAGCTGTTTCATGTTACATCATAGAGAACAGTTACCGTCCAACGTGGGGCTCGAACCCACGATCCCGAGATTAAGAGTCTCGTGCTCTACCGACTGAGCCAGCCGGGCTTATATACAACCTTGTTCGTGTGTATGTGTGTGTCTAAGCGAGGTTAATAACCACCATCATTAACCCCTAACAACGCTGTCTTATCAACGATAACGTTCAATAACTGACCTGAGGTCACATGATAGATACATAAGGGGATCCGACCATGACCTTATCAACGTCCTGAGACCCCGGCTGATGTGTCAGGTTAGATAAGAGGCATAACATCCTCTCTGTCTCATGTTGTGAGAGTAAGACACTAATGGTTAGGAGGCAGCAAGTGTGTCTAGAGACACTTTCCTCTCTGTCTGATGTTGTGAGAGTAAGACACTAATGGTTAGGAGGCAGCAAGTGTGTCTGGAGACACTTTCCTGTCTGTCTGATGTTGTGAGAGTAAGACACTAATGGTTAGGAGGCAGCAAGTGTGTCTGGAGACACTCTCCTCTCTGTCTGATGTTGTGAGAGTAAGACACTAATGGTTAGGAGGCAGCAAGTGTGTCTAGAGACACTTTCCTCTCTGTCTGATGTTGTGAGAGTAAGACACTAATGGTTAGGAGGCAGCAAGTGTGTCTAGAGACACTTTCCTCTCTGTCTCATGTTGTGAGAGTAAGACACTAATGGTTAGGAGGCAGCAAGTGTGTCTGGAGACACTTTCCTGTCTGTCTGATGTTGTGAGAGTAAGACACTAATGGTTAAGAGGCAGCAAGTGTGTCTGGAGACACTCTCCTCCCTGTCTGATGTTGTGAGAGTAAGACACTAATGGTTAGGAGGCAGCAAGTGTGTCTGGAGACACTCTCCTCTCTGTCTGATGTTGTGAGAGTAAGACACTAATGGTTAGGAGGCAGCAAGTTTGTCTGGAGACACTCTCCTCCCTGTCTGATGTTGTGAGAGTAAGACACTAATGGTTAGGAGGTAGCAAGTTTGTCTGGAGAAGGGTAGTAGGTGGTGGGGCTAAACCTGGTGTGTTGATCAGGTAACATATTCAAGATAATGGTTGGTGAATTGACTGGTTAGTGATGGTTTAAGCCCATCAACTACCAGGGTCAATAAACACGTGAACTGCAAGTTACAACTACCATGTCAATAGTCTTTAACTCCTTCAGGTGTTAATGATAATTCTAATTCCACATACACTTTATATAACTGGCCCTAGACCCTTACATGGGTACATCATTGATTATATCATAGAACTGGTCTCCCTCGTACCATAATGATTTAAGACCAGTCTGTTTCCCTCGTACCATAATGATTTAAGACCAGTAGGTTTCCCTCGTACCATAATGATTTAAGACCAGTAGGTGTCCTTCGTACCATAATGATTTAACTGGCCAGAAGATTAACTGGCAGGCTGGGCATGCCAGGGTTGGAATTGAAGTCTACCTGGAGTTACGTGACTCCGGGTAAACTCCAGAGAGAGAGAGAGAGAGAGAGAGAGAGAGAGAGAGAGAGAGAGAGAGAGAGAGAGAGAGAGAGAGGAAAAAGGAAGGTCATAAATTCACAGCACACAGGAAAGCTGCTCAGTCGTGATTATCTCACATGTTTTCACTAACATCGAGAGTTAAGCAGTACAAATGCCATTTGAAAATGCTTGGGACACTTCAATTTGTTCTTGCATGAAAATATACAACTGAACCAAGTCAGTCTTTTATAAGGTTAAAACTACTAATGATATTAGAATAACATGCAAATTTATGATGGACGACTGAAAATGGGCCTTGATGGCTAGGCTAAGATCATTTATCGTTGTCCATAATGGTTAGGCTAATTTAGCGTTGTCCATGATGGTTAGGCTAAGATCACTTATCGTTGTCCATAATGGTTAGGCTAAATCATTTATCGCTGTCCATGATAGCTAGTCTAAGATGCTTTATCGTTGTCCATGATACAGTTTGGGTCCAGCCCGAGCTGTAGGGGATAGAAGACCTCCAAGATAACACTAGCCAGACTCTAAGAACATTTAAGATCATAAGAACATTATCCAGTTGTCTTTAACTTATCAAGAAATACGTTTGTATGCAACTCTTAGCTGATAAGAGATGTTTGATCTCTTATCACCCAGAACTCACCACGAGGAGGTGGTTGCATGTCGAGTTCCATAATTTTTTCCCCGTTTTAAATAAATATTTTAATTTCCTCTAAAATAAAGGTCTATTCCGTTTTAAGCTATGTAGAAATAATAATTTCCTCTAAAACAAAGTTCTTTGCCATTATATTACAAGTAAAATTTCCTCTAAAACAAAGTTGTTATTGTGAGGTAGATAGTTGAGGAAGGGCACCTCATTTCCTGCCCTTCCTCTGGTTCCGTTGGCCCCCTCCTCTGGTGCGCCTCCGGCGGACTGACCTCATCACCTTCTTCAGCTCACCAATAATAAGTGGCAGAGCTGGTCTCTCTGAGGGGTGGCTGTGGGTCGCTGTTTGGTAAAGATCCTGGAGGCTTTCCCGCACACCCTGCTTCCTGACCAGGATGGACACGTGCCTCATTAGATGCCCAAAAGAGAAGACATCACTGGCTGGGGAGACCGGCTTACGCTCCCTGACCTCAGGGGCCAACCACAGGTCAGGAACAGCGGAGCAGAGATGTTCACTCTTGTTGTCTTACCTCTGTTGTACATTCAGCAATTTGAGTGGTGGCAATCCAGTTTCAAGTATCATGTGGATCTTGACTTCATCAACTCTGGTGCTTTTCTGAGCACTGTATTCCAACCCTTAACTAGCTTATGTGTGGTCTAAGCTGGCTTATGCCTCCTGCTTTGATTACTTATCTGATCTTAAGTCTTATTTAAAATGCCATGAATCATTTTCAATATGTCTTCATAGATTTGTGTTTATTCTCCATAGATTTGAAACATTTTAGCAGCCTAGCTTGTATACTATACTTTGAGAGCTGCACATAAACCATTTCTAAATTTAACAAAGAATCCACCTCACTTGTGACATCTAACCCCTTAATCAAAGCATTCAACTATGGTTTAGGATCAGATTTATCTGAACGTCATTTAACCCCAACAAATCTGTCATCTAATTGAAGATCTTCATGATCTAAATATGTGGGAACATCAAATATGATAATCTAGGTGCATGTCTGCCTTCCATCTGGTCCCTCCATAATAACACCTTCAGAACCACAAGTGGGTAAGAAATCTAACAGTATCATTGATCTTGACAGACACATAAGGTCTATATCTTCCTTGAACGAAACCTTAAAACTCTTGTGGTATCTATAGAGTCGTACGTACTGCCCCCTGTAGCTTCTGGTGAAACTCCAGATGTACTGTAAATGGGGAAATATGGCCTCAACCTACCCAAAGATCACTGTGTCTCTAGCTCTCAGCCTCCAGAGTTAATTCTCTCCATTTCCTCGTCATGCCTATCACTCAGGCGAGGAGGATAACTAACCCTTTAACACTTTGTTATCAGTGTTTTCCCCCTTTCCTCTCACCAGAGATACTTTTACCCTTTGTGTTTATCACCCCGATACCATTTCGAAGCTTCGTTCATCCCCCTTTGGGCACCCGGGACCATCATTCATGGTCTTAGTTGATGAATTTTGACAATAGTGTTATTATTACCCCTCGATTTTCTCGTCTTAAGACTTGGTATGAAGTGGTTTCTAACCCCCTCCAATTCTAATTCAAAGCCTTGCCCAAGTTATGGGGACACTTGGAGGAAGAGGTACGTCAGGTCAAAAACCCAGACTCAATAATCAACTTTTCAGTTAAGGAATCCATTAATATCACGATCGTCAACATTTGACAACTTCAAACTTACTATTCCTCGCTACTTGGGCCTACAACTTTATTTCTAAGCACAACACCAGCCCAATGATATGAGATATAGACAAACGCATGTGGAACTGCAGACGAAGAAGCCCTGGAGAAAGTAGGAATCCAACCCTAGATAAACACACCTTTTGAATCAACGCTCACGTTTATTGAAATTAAAAAAGAAATCTTGTTGCTACTTAGCGTTGTTTTGGTCGAAGTGTGGCAATGGTCAAATCATTAGATAAATGACTCCCACCTGAATGACAGCTGTAACTTCATGGTTTGGTCAGCCACAATGCCTCCCCCACCACTTCCACCATCTTTGACCAAACTTAAAACTCCTTTACCCCCAGTATGGCTGGCTCCATCGGTATTATTTCCATTTGGAACCATCAGCCAATTTTCTTGGGTTTGGATGAATCTTCTTTTTTTCCGAAGCGTTTGTCACCGTTGCCGGGAATTTAACCCTTACATGGGAGCTCCGGTTGTCGCTGTGGTATTTAGTTCGCCAAATAACTTCTTTATAAATGAAGTCCATTACAAAGTAAAGCATCATAAGTGGATCCAATGAAGTCCATTACAAAGTAAAGGATCATAAGTGGATCCAATGAAGTCCATTACAAAGTAAACGATCATACGTGGATGCAGCCAGGATACTTCTCCGTGGTGGGGCTCGCTACGTGGTTGGTAGATGTGGCCCTCCCCGCCACATGGTCACAGTGATTGACCTAGTTTACGTCAACACATTACGAGGTCAGCCTTCACCAAATCCATATGGCGTTCATACCAGCTTCACCCATATTCCATTTCCTCCAATTCCACTTCTGGGTATTCCACCTCCATATCCACACAGCCAAATTCCACTCCATCCATGACTTCCACGTCCGGGTATTCCACCAATTCCACTCCATCCATCTCTTCAACGTCTGGGTATTCCACCTCCATATCCACATAGCCAAATTCCACTCCATCCATCACTTCCACGTCTGGGTATTCCACTTCCATGTCCACACAGCCATAGCCCATGTCAAATACATGGACATATTCAAATTCCATCTCCTGGACAAAGGAGGATCGTCCTACCTCCTTGGTGAACATTACTATATTGAAGTGTTCGAGGAAAGGTTGAGTGAGCTTGCAAGGCGGAGCAGAGATGTTCACTCGACAGAGGTCACAGCTCAAATGATGCTCTCGGTCCCGGCTCCCGCCCTTATATAACCTGGGAACTGATCATATCCTAGCATAGCTTAATATAGAGAAGTCTAATATAGTGAAGTCAATACTTTAATACAGTTAAGTTTATTTCTGAATAGTTTAAATACATATGCCTCACAACAGTTCCTTCACCCGTACAATGAGTCCCGTCACAGAACACAAGGATTGTCATTATAATTCGTTTTTATCAGCAAAAATTAGATTAAAGTGACTAAAGATAAGTGGTTTAATATGTTATGTGTGTTCTCTGTCATAATAAAGATGGCCATCTACTCTGATGTGTAAAGAAAACATCAATTTTGCCGAGGCTGTGGTGAAGATAAGAACACAATGATTTGATAATGTGGTCATACAATGGTGTAGTCAAGATGTTGTGTTAGGGCTATGTAGTAGAGGTGGTAGTGTAGTGAAGAGGAGGATTTAGTGAAAACATATATATGTTTCTTCACGCTGAGCCATTCCATATATATAAATATATCTATAATCTAATTGCGGTAAATTACCATATGACTTTAACGGCACCAGCCAGCAGGAAAAATGTCGGATATAGGAGTGACTGAATATTTTGTCGGGTACATAAATAATTGAATATTTAGTACAATCGATCAAAACGCTTTTTATAGGCAAATATTTTCTGATTTTTCAAATGACTTTTTCCATCTGTTGGAACTTGTGTAAGTAATTAAAGATATGAAAACCGATGGAAAAGTTTAGTTTAACGCTTTTACGAATGTCTTGCTGCGTGTTTGGGAAGAGCAGTAAACTACAGGAATATATTGGTCTAATGTCCCCTGGTCGTCCAACAGCAGATATTGTATGGTCTGAGACATTATTTCTGGTGGAGGTGGATTCTCTCCGGCATTGCGTAAATCACTTCCACAAACTTGCGCCATTTTGCACAAATACAGATCCGATATGATGCATTTCCCAGCTCTGTTACGTTATGAACCCTAGCCATCCTGGCCTAACCTAGCCTAAATAAAAAGGTGTGGAATAATGTGCAACATTTCTCCTTCATTACAAGTGATAATAAACCTAGGCTATAGAGCAACCAGGAACGTCCATATTTGTCTAACTTCTCACATGTCTGTGTCATCTGTCTGCAAACATGTCGACCATTACCATGAGGTCAATTGCGGCTTTTGATTTTGAATATCACACGTTTCCTCTCTGCCGTGAGATCTTCATACTTAAATAAAATGGTGCGCCTTAAGAAATATATGTCCATCGAAGGTCAACTATATGGCTCAGTTCCATCATCAGTTTCTAAGAAAACTGAAAAGGTGAGGTCCCAGCGAGATTCGAACTCGGATTGCTGGATTTAGAGTCCAGAGTGCTAACCCTTACACCATGGGACCTGATAAGAAAAGATGTGATTTCATCTAAATGTTTTACATATAATCAACCAGAGGCCATTCCTCCCTCCCTGCCTGCAGGGTTCAAGGTTTTCTAGAAGGTTCTCGAAAATTCTGGGTAGGAACTGCCATTGAGAGGACGTAGTTATACGTATCATTAATGATATTGTTGTTGACTTTCTGATTTAGAAAGATAGATGGATAGATAGATCGGTAGATAGATAGGTAAAAAACAGATATTAGATAGATCGATAGATACGTAAGGCTGTGTATGTCAACTTTCACAGAAATCATTGATATCTGCGTTATTCTGCAAGAAATACATGTACATGGATGTAGTGATGATATGGGTTAGGTATAAGACCAGTCGTGTTGAGATTGTAGTGAATGTGACCATTGACTTCAACCTTAATAGTGTAGTGAAGATAAAGTTGTAGTGAAGATAAATCTTGAAGTGACTCATAAGGTTGTTGTGAGTACAAGGATGCATCGTAAATGAGTACTTCCTACCTGAAAGTCAACAATTACAAAATTGATCAAGTATAACAACATCCTCGGACAACCAACTACAAACACCAACCATAGAGTGAACCTGACTGTTACCTAACGACGACCTCTCAAAGGTAATGATCTTACCAGAATCTTCGAGAACCTTCTAGAAAACCTTGAACACTGCAGGCAGGGAGGGAGGAATGGCCTCTGGTTGATTATATGTAAAACATTTAGATGAAATCACATCTTTTCTTATCAGGTCCCATGGTGTAAGGGTTAGCACTCTGGACTTTAAATCCAGCAATCCGAGTTCGAATCTCGGTGGGACCTCATCTTTTCAGTTTTCTTCGATACTGATGATGGCCGCATTATTCTGTACGTTATATATACATTCATATATATACATAAAAATGTATATGTAAACATATATATGGAATAATATGGTTTTATCAATAGCCAGAGACCATTCTTCCCTCCTTGCCTGCAGAGTTCATAGTTTTCTGGAAGGTTCTAGAAGATTCTGGTGAGATAATTGCCATTGAGAGGACATTGTTATACTTCATATATCAATGATTTCATTATTGTTGACTTTCAGATAAAGATAGATAGATAGATACATAGTTAGATTCATAGATTGATAGAGCGATATTTATATAGGTATATAGATAGATAAGTTTCATCAATACTGTATCTTACGCTTGTAGCTCCTTCCATGCAGTCTTCATTGTATTACTATCTTCACTATATCCTTATCTTGACAAAACATTCACCTTCACTAACCACTATCTTCACTATATCCTTATCTTCACTAAACATTCATCACCAACCACTATCTTCACTATCTCCTTATCTTCACTATACATTCACCTTCACTAACCACTATCTTCACTATATCCTTATCTTCAATAAACATTTCACCTTCACTAACCACTATCTTCACTATATCCTTATCTACACTAAACATTCATCACTAACCACTGTCTTCACTATCTCCTTATCTTCACTAAACCTTCACCCTCACTAACCACTATCTTCACTATATCCTTATCTTCAATAAACATTCATCACTAACCACTATCTTCAATATATCCTTATCTTCACTACACCCAAAGCTACAAAATATCATTTTCAATGAGATTGGATTGTTTTGTGTTCACTATATTCTTCACTACACCATCATGCTGACAATACCATTGCCCTTATTCTACCTGGAAAGGCCATCATTAACTATACCCTAACAAGACCTTCATCATCGTAATTAAGGCCCTCATCACTTCACCCTCAGTTACACTGACCTTTGGCTTTATCATTAGGGGTGAGGTTCATAGATCTCTTTCCACAGACACAAACACACACACACACACACACACGCACACACACACGCACACACACACAACACAGAACACACACACACACACACACACACACACACACACACACACACACATACGGCGTTATCAATACAGTAACAATCATCTCTACTGGTCAAATTTTACACTTACTGTAGCGGGTTATCAGTGATACAAGCTCATTATAACTTTACTTCAGATTGAAATCAATGATACTACTCAATCTTTATATTCACTACAAGTGGAAACCATCAAGGATACTGTTCAATCTTCACTTTAATTGCCATCTAGTATAACATTCTGCAGCTGTATAACATCGTGCAAGAGTAATTCAAAAGATAATCAATGGACCCTCAACAAAGAGTTAGACGATTAGTTGAGGTGCGTGAAAGAGCAAAAAGGGAAGAACGAGAAAACGCAAGAGTGTGGCGATAGATGCGACGTGAGCGCGGGAGGGGTAGGAGAGCTCCTAGTGTGGTGGTACCTGTGCACCAACAAGAAGTGAGAAGAGAAAATCGCGTGGCATAGGTACGCAAGGCGGCAGCTGAAAGAGAAAGAGTTGATGCCAACCAGTGGGCTGCAAGCCGCTTTGCTGCAAGGAGGGCAGCAAGACAGAGAAGAAACCAAGACGACAGGACCTCCTACCCAACATTAGGCACCTTAGATAGTAGCTCCTACCCAACATTAAGCAGCTTAGATAGTAGCTCCTACCCAACATTAAGCAGCTTAGATAGTAGCTCCGACCCAACATTAAGCAGCGTAGATAGTAGCTCCTACCCAACATTAAGCAGCGTAGATAGTAGCTCCTACCCAACATTAAGCAGCGTAGATAGTAGCTCCTACCCAACATTAAGCAGCTTAGATAGTAGCTCCTACCCAACATTAAGCACTTTAGACGACAGGACCTCCTACCCAACATTAGGCACCTTAGATAGTAGCTCCTACCCAACATTAAGCAGCTTAGATAGTAGCTCCTACCCAACATTAAGCAGCTTAGATAGTAGCTCCTACCCAACATTAAGCACCTTAGATAGTAGCTCCTACCCAACATTAAGCAGCTTAGATAGTAGCTCCTACCCAACATTAAGCAGCTTAGATAGTAGCTCCTACCCAACATTAAGCAGCTTAGATAGTAGCTCCTACCCAACATTAAGCACCTTAGATAGTAGCTCCTACCCAACATTAAGCAGCTTAGATAGTAGCTCCTACCCAACATTAAGCAGCTTAGATAGTAGCTCCTACCCAACATTAAGCAGCGTAGATAGTAGCTCCTACCCAACATTAAGCAACTGTGATGACTCTATCTCCTACCCAACACTATGCAAAATGACAAGCCATTCAGAATTCATCGAGGGTCAGTCCGTGCACGAACAGGGGCAGGTGTGCTCCACTCTGTACACCAACCCCAGTCATCATAGCAGTCAAGATAACGGCTGCTCCTGCTGTTCGGACCCAGTGCAATATATATTTACACACTGCCTCGT
>NC_092281.1:31681257-31683757 GCF_036320965.1 Panulirus ornatus
GCCGCCACCAGGAGTACGCCTACACCAGAATTGCCTGGTTGTCCGGCAGTGAGGGCCTGGCCCAGGGAGGAAAGCGGTGCCTTCCAGAAAGCCAAAGGCCTTCCAGGAAGAGATCACGTCTGGATATCGAACCCGTGCACGAGAGAGTAGTGGTGAAGATCCAGACTCGGCATCAAGATGATGATGACCTGTGCGAAGGCGGACCCAGCAAGGAAACTGGTGTAGTTGACACAGGAGCAGCCGCCATCCCCATCAATGTTTCTTTGGCTCCCACCAAACAACGGGGCAAAGTGATGCCTACCACTGAATTGGTGACCTTGATCCCCTACTTCTATGGGGATGAATCAGGCCTGGTGGATCCCGACGTACTCGTACTGGTCGTCGATGAAGACCCTGAAGTGTCCGTCGCTGCAACTGGAGGATCAGCAGCACCTGCAGCAGCAGCCGACCCTAAAGCTGAAGCGGCCGTGTTGAAGATTAAAGTCCACACCACCAACATTCATCCCTGAAATTCCTTTAACCTTAAGTTCCCGTCGTTGAGATTGGAGAATCTCCTTCTCCAGCAGTCGACCCTGTTATACCCGGTCCTCAGAAGACACTTCCTATGGCAAAAGTTCTCATTCAGTTGCAAATTATTGTCAAACTATTGTGCGGATGAAGCGGTTATCATAAAGGATCAAATCGTTAGGAAAAGTTCCTAACATTTATGAGTCCCATCCATAGGGATGAAAAAAATATAAGAAAAATACATCCATTCTGTTGGGGGCCATAAACATGGCACAAATGGACCCTAAGTCGAACTGCTGACCTCCTAGTGGTAGGGTCCGGGCAACTTTGAGGGAACATTAACCCTCAAAGGCAAACAGCAGTCGCACAAAAGCAATAAGAATTAATCATTTTTAGTCATTTACAATAATCACAAACGATGGTTATAGCCTCGCCCACTTATCATCTCATTCGCTGTGAACGAAATCATAGGCGACTCTGATTCCGCCTACATCTATCAAGTTTACCTATTTATTCAACCATCTATCTATCTGTCTATCGTCCTTGTTTGAAGATTTTCTGTATCATGTAAATCTCAGCCATTGAAATGTCCTGAGATCAATGTCGTAGTGAACAAATGAATTCTAGTTTGGACTGAAATAGCCCCGTTTTTGCACCTTCCTTCACCATTTGTCCACCATTTATTCCCCGTAAGGATTTACGAACTAACTTCAGAGTTGTATTACAAATATATGAAACATGTCACCAACTCACTGTTTTGTGAATATTTCTTGCTATACTACATCTGTCAGTTTCTAACTACAATCATCGGATGAATTTCTTTATATATTTTGCTGCTGTTTCAGTTCCTTCATGACAATAATAAACCAGACCTTGTTTTCATCATGTATCATGCAGTTCAAGAAGAAAGTCTATAGATGAGAAAAATCCAGTTTCATAAATTTAATTAATTAGATTACACGCAGAATTTTAGGCCTTCTTGAACAACACCATTTTAGACGTAATGGTTGCTCGAACATCGGCCGTTGAGATAAAGAAAAACAAAAAAATGTTTAGTAAAACTATATCAGTACAAATCCAATGTATCGTATGTACTAACATGAAATATAATATATAGTCTGTATTGATATCAAAGACAATATAGGCAGCAAGTATGAATTTTCCTGGGGATAGGGGAGAAAGAATACTTCCCACACACTCCTCACGTGTCGCAGAAGGCGACTAAAGGAGACGGGAGAGAGGGGCTGGAAACCCTCCCCTCCTTGTATCTTAACTTTTTAAAATTGGAAACAGAAGGAGTCACGCGGGAAGTGCTCATCCCCCACGAAGGCTCAGGCTGAGGTGTTTAAATGTGCGTTGATGTAACTAAGATGAGAAAAAAGGAGAGATAGGTAGTATGTTTGAGGAAAGGAACCTGGGTGTTTTGGCTCTGAGTGAAACGAAGCTCAAAAGTAAAGGGGAAGAGTGGTTTGGGAATGTCTTGGGAGTAAAGTCAGTGGGTAGTAAGAGGACAAGAGCAAGGGAAGGAGTAGCACTACTCCTGAAACAGGAGTTGTGGGAGTCTGAGATAGAGTGTAAGAAAGTAAAGTCTAGATTGATATGGGTAAAACTGAAAGTGGATGGAGAGAGATGGGTGATTATTGGTGCATATGCACCTGGGCAACACCACCACCACAACCACCAACACCACCACCATTACCAACACCACCACCACCACCATCACCAACACCACCACCATCACCAACACCACCACCATCACCATCACCACCACCACCACCATCACCATCACCAACACCACCACCACCACCATCACCAACACCACCACCATCACCAACACCACCACCACCACCACCTACACCCCCAACCACCACCACAAAAAAAAAGTCAAAACATTTGTGAACTTCGCAACCAGGTGCGTGCAGAAGTCTTCTTAACTGGCTCTCCCCTTTCTTCAAGAACCTCATTAGTTCCTTGTTACTTATGTAAACATTCT
>NC_092281.1:31688757-31695816 GCF_036320965.1 Panulirus ornatus
TGTGTTTGATGATAGAGTGGCAGATATAGGGTGTTTTGGTCGAGGTGGTGTGCAAAGTGAGAGGGTTAGGGAAAATGATTTGGTAAACAGAGAAGAGGTAGTAAAAGTTTTGCGGGAGATGAAAGCCGGCAAGGCAGCAGGTTTGGATGGTATTGCAGTGGAATTTATTAAAAAAGGGGGTGACTGTATTGTTGACTGGTTGGTAAGGTTATTTAATGTATGTATGACTCATGGTGAGGTGCCTGAGGATTGGCGGAATGCGTGCATAGTGCCATTGTACAAAGGCAAAGGGGATAAGAGTGAGTGCTCAAATTACAGAGGTATAAGTTTGTTGAGTATTCCTGGTAAATTATATGGGAGGATATTGATTGAGAGGGTGAAGGCATGTACAGAGCATCAGATTGGGGAAGAGCAGTGTGGTTTCAGAAGTGGTAGAGGATGTGTGGATCAGGTGTTTGCTTTGAAGAATGTATGTGAGAAATACTTAGAAAAGCAAATGGATTTGTATGTAGCATATATGGATTTGGAGAAGGCATATGATAGAGTTGATAGAGATGCTCTGTGGAAGGTATTAAGAATATATGGTGTGGGAGGCAAGTTGTTAGAAGCAGTGAAAAGTTTTTATCGAGGATGTAAGGCATGTGTACGTGTAGGAAGAGAGGAAAGTGATTGGTTCTCAGTGAATGTAGGTTTGCGGCAGGGGTGTGTGATGTCTCCATGGTTGTTTAATTTGTTTATGGATGGGGTTGTTAGGGAGGTGAATGCAAGAGTTTTGGAAAGAGGGGCAAGTATGAAGTCTGTTGGGGATGAGAGAGCTTGGGAAGTGAGTCAGTTGTTGTTCGCTGATGATACACCGCTGGTGGCTGATTCATGTGAGAAACTGCAGAGGCTGGTGACTGAGTTTGGTAAAGTGTGTGGAAGAAGAAAGTTAAGAGTAAATGTGAATAAGAGCAAGGTTATTAGGTACAGTAGGGTTGAGGGTCAAGTCAATTGGGAGGTGAGTTTGAATGGAGAAAAACTGGAGGAAGTGAAGTGTTTTAGATATCTGGGAGTGGATCTGGCAGCGGATGGAACCATGAAGCGGAAGTGGATCATAGGGTGGGGGAGGGGGCGAAAATTCTGGGAGCCTTGAAGAATGTTTGGAAGTCGAGAACATTATCTCGGAAAGCAAAAATGGGTATGTTTGAAGGAATAGTGGTTTCAACAATGTTGTATGGTTGCGAGGCGTGGGCTATGGATAGAGTTGTGCGCAGGAGGATGGATGTGCTGGAAATGAGATGTTTGAGGACAATGTGTGGTGTGAGGTGGTTTAATCGAGTAAGTAACGTAAGGGTAAGAGAGATGTGTGGAAATAAAAAGAGCGTGGTTGAGAGAGCAGAAGAGGGTGTTTTGAAATGGTTTGGGCACATGGAGAGAATGAGTGAGGAAAGATTGACCAAGAGGATATATGTGTCGGAGGTGGAGGGAACGAGGAGAAGAGGGAGACCAAATTGGAGGTGGAAAGATGGAGTGAAAAAGATTTTGTGTGATCGGGGCCTGAACATGCAGGAGGGTGAAAGGAGGGCAAGGAATAGAGTGAATTGGAGCGATGTGGTATACCGGGGTTGACGTGCTGTCAGTGGATTGAATCAAGGCATGTGAAGCGTCTGGGGTAAACCATGGAAAGCTGTGTAGGTATGTATATTTGCGTGTGTGGACGTATGTATATACATGTGTATGGGGGCGGGTTGGGCCATTTCTTTCGTCTGTTTCCTTGCGCTACCTCGCAAACGCGGGAGACAGCGGCAAAGAAAAAAAAAATATATATATATATATATATATATATATATATATATATATATATATATATATATATATATATATATATCAGTTTTCTAATTGTTTCTTACATTTTCATATGTATATATAGTATGTGTGTGTGTGTATATATGCGTATGTATGTGTGTGTGTATGTGTATATATATATATATATATATATATATATATATATATATATATATATATATATATATATATATATTATCCCTGGGATAGGGGTGAAAGAATACTTCCCACACATTTCTCGCGTGTCGTAGAAAGCGACTAGAGGGGACGGGAGCGGGGGGCCAGAAATCCTCCCCTCCTTGTATTTTTTAACTTTCTAAAATGGGAAACAGAAGAAGGAGTCACGCGGGGAGTGCTCATCCTCCTCCAAGGCTCAGATTGGGGTGCCTAAATGTGTGTGGATGTAACCAAGATGTGAAAAAAGGAGAGATAGGTAGTATGTTTGAGGAAAGGAACCTGGATGTTTTGGCTCTGAGTGAAACGAAGCTCAAGGGTAAAGGGGAAGAGTGGTTTGGGAATGTCTTGGGAGTAAAGTCAGGGGTTAGTGAGAAGACAAGAGCAAGGGAAGGAGTAGCAATACTCCTGAAACAGGAGTTGTGGGAGTATGTGATAGAATGTAAGAAAGTAAATTCTCGATTGATATGGGTAAAACTGAAAGTTGATGGAGAGAGATGGGTGATTATTGGTGCATATGCACCTGGGCATGAGAAGAAAGATCATGAGAGGCAAGTGTTTTGGGAGCAGCTGAATGAGTGTGTTAGTGGTTTTGATGCACGAGACCGGGTTATAGTGATGGGTGATTTGAATGGAAAGGTGAGTAATGTGGCAGTTGAGGGAATAATTTGTATACATGGGGTGTTCAGTGTTGTAAATGGAAATGGTGAAGAGCTTGTAGATTTATGTGCTGAAAAAGGACTGATGATTGGGAATACCTGGTTTAAAAAGCGAGATATACATAAGTATACTTATGTAAGTAGGAGAGATGGCCAGAGAGCGTTATTGGATTACGTGTTAATTGACAGTCGCGCGAAAGAGAGACTTTTGGATGTTAATGTGCTGAGAGGTGCAACTGTAGGGATGTCTGATCATTATCTTGTGGAGGCTAAGGTGAAGATATGTATGGGTTTTCAGAAAAGAAGAGTGAATGTTGGGGTGAAGAGGGTGGTGAGAGTAAGTGAGCTTGGGAAGGAGGCTTGTGTGAGGAAGTACCAGGAGAGACTGAGTACAGAATGGAAAAAGGTGAGAACAATGGAAGTAAGGGGAGTGGGGGAGGAATGGGATGTATTTAGGGAATCAGTGATGGATTGCGCAAAAGATGCTTGTGGCATGAGAAGAGTGGGAGGTGGGTTGATTAGAAAGGGTAGTGAGTGGTGGGATGAAGAAGTAAGAGTATTAGTGAAAGAGAAGAGAGAGGCATTTCGACGATTTTTGCAGGGAAAAAATGAAATTGAATGGGAGATGTATAAAAGAAAGAGACAGGAGGTCAAGAGAAAGGTGCATGAGGTGAAAAAAAGGGCAAATGAGAGTTGGGGTGAGAGAGTATCATTAAATTTTAGGGAGAATAAAAAGATGTTCTGGAAGGAGGTAAATAAAGTGCGTAAGACAAGGGAGCAAATGGGAACTTCAGTGAAGGGCGCAAATCGGGAGGTGATAACAAGTAGTGGTGATGTGAGAAGGAGATGGAGTGAGTATTTTGAAGGTTTGTTGAATGTGTTTGATGATAGAGTGGCAGATATAGGGTGTTTTGGTCGAGGTGGTGTGCAAAGTGAGAGGGTTAGGGAAAATGAGTTGGTAAACAGAGAAGAGGTAGTAAAAGCTTTGCGGAAGATGAAAGCCGGCAAGGCAGCAGGTTTGGATGGTATTGCAGTGGAATTTATTAAAAAAGGGGGTGACTGTATTGTTGACTGGTTGGTAAGGTTATTTAATGTATGTATGACTCATGGTGAGGTGCCTGAGGATTGGCGGAATGCGTGCATAGTGCCATTGTACAAAGGCAAAGGGGATTAGAGTGAGTGCTCAAATTACAGAGGTATAAGTTTGTTGAGTATTCCTGGTAAATTATATGGGAGGATATTGATTGAGAGGGTGAAGGCATGTACAGAGCATCAGATTGGGGAAGAGCAGTGTGGTTTCAGAAGTGGTAGAGGATGTGTGGATCAGGTGTTTGCTTTGAAGAATGTATGTGAGAAATACTTAGAAAAGCAAATGGATTTGTATGTAGCATTTATGGATCTGGAGAAGGCATATGATAGAGTTGATAGAGATGCTCTGTGGAAGGTATTAAGAATATATGGTGTGGGAGGCAAGTTGTTAGAAGCAGTGAAAAGTTTTTATCGAGGATGTAAGGCATGTGTACGTGTAGGAAGAGAGGAAAGTGATTGGTTCTCAGTGAATGTAGGTTTGCGGCAGGGGTGTGTGATGTCTCCATGGTTGTTTAATTTGTTTATGGATGGGGTTGTTAGGGAGGTGAATGCAAGAGTTTTGGAAAGAGGGGCAAGTATGAAGTCTGTTGGGGATGAGAGAGCTTGGGAAGTGAGTCAGTTGTTGTTCGCTGATGATACAGCGCTGGTGGCTGATTCATGTGAGAAACTGCAGAAGCTGGTGACTGAGTTTGGTAAAGTGTGTGAAAGAATAAAGTTAAGAGTAAATGTGAATAAGAGCAAGGTTATTAGGTACAGTAGGGTTGAGGGTCAAGTCAATTGGGAGGTGAGTTTGAATGGAGAAAAACTGGAGGAAGTGAAGTGTTTTAGATATCTGGGAGTGGATCTGGCAGCGGATGGAACCATGGAAGCGGAAGTGGATCATAGTGTGGGGGAGGGGGCGAAAATTCTGGGAGCCTTGAAGAATGTGTGGAAGTCGAGAACATTATCTCGGAAAGCAAAAATGGGTATGTTTGAAGGAATAGTGGTGCCAACAATGTTGTATGGTTGCGAGGCGTGGGCTATGGATAGAGTTGTGCGCAGGAGGATGGATGTGCTGGAAATGAGATGTTTGAGGACAATGTGTGGTGTGAGGTGGTTTGATCGAGTAAGTAACGTAAGGGTAAGAGAGATGTGTGGAAATAAAAAGAGCGTGGTTGAGAGAGCAGAAGAGGGTGTTTTGAAATGGTTCGGGCACATGGAGAGAATGAGTGAGGAAAGATTGACCAAGAGAATATATGTGTCGGAGGTGGAGGGAACGAGGAGAAGAGGGAGACCAAATTGGAGGTGGAAAGATGGAGTGAAAAAGATTTTGTGTGATCGGGGCCTGAGCATGCAGGAGGGTGAAAGGAGGGCAAGGAATAGAGTGAATTGGAGCGATGTGGTATACCGGGGTTGACGTGCTGTCAGTGGATTGAATCAAGGCATGTGAAGCGTCTGGGGTAAACCATGGAAAGCTGTGTAGGTATGTATATTTGCGTGTGTGGACGTATGTATATACATGTGTATGGGGGTGGGTTGGGCCATTTCTTTCGTCTGTTTCCTTGCGCTACCTCGCAAATGCGGGAGACAGCGACAAAGCAAAAAAAAAAAAAAGTATATATGATACTATATAATATAATCAAATTTAGTGGGACCCAAACTGCAAAAACTCTAATTATATCTATAACAAAACAATGCAATGTATCACGAATAATTCAATTAAATCTTAAGTAATTACAAGTTACTAAATCAAAATGACGGACAGTTTATGGCAGTATTGGGTATTCTTAGTTTACGCCATACAAAGGTTAATTAATTTACTAGCAGCCGATACATCTAATATCAGAGGCACTCTGGTATATAAGAATTAGCTCCTAAATGAATATTCTTAGAGATTTAAATTACAAATATATTTCATAACTTCTTTGGGATGTAAAGTGTAAGATTATCATGATTATAAGTGAACATATACGTACTTAAGTATTTTTGCCAGTATTTCACACACAAAATACCACCCCACAGTTCACTTCACATAGGAATACCAACTTGGTCACAAAGGACCATGGGAAACACATGCAAACCCACATTATCATATATCTATCACTTAGGTAATATTACTGTGACCGACGACGCTTCCTGCTAACTGACCATATTGAAGCCAGGATGACCAGGCCTGAGCCTGAGGCCAGCTGAACCCCCACACTAACCGTCCATCACACATTGCCATAATAGATCACCAAGTCTTGGTTTACTAACCCTCCATCACACATTGCCATAATAGATCACCAAGTCTTGGTTTACTAACCCTCCATCACACATTGCCATAATAGATCACCAAGTCTTGGTTTACTAACCCTCCATCACACATTGCCATAATAGATCACCAAGTCTTGGTTTACTAACCCTCCATCACACATTGCCGTAATAGATCACCAAGTCTTGGTTTATGTAGTTTTAATCTAATATGAATATCATTGCCTTACACTTTTAATAGAATAATGAATATTAACTCAGACATAAAGTGTTTTCTTATATTTTTTTAAATTGTTTACCTTTAAATAATATCAATTTTCTATAAAGAATAATTCATGACACGGTTGACGGCACCGCTAGTTGGAGACACGGGATTATTTTCCAGAACGGATCTACTTACTCGTTATCGAACATTATAATTATCTAAAGGCAAAACACGAAGGCAGTTATATTCATATTTGGTGAAAACTATATTAACAAAGAATTAGATGATTTATTATGGCAATATGTGTCGGGTTGAGGCAGGTCTAGCGTCGTCTGGCAACTTGTGATGATGATGATAAATTCCACTAAATATTTTCTCTTCGTAATATTTTCTTTAATGTGTAAAACTTCGATGAAAAGTCTGCAAGATTCGATGCCAGATTGTTTATATTGTTGAAGATATTACTGATTTCTACATGTAAAATATTTATGTTATCTGCAAAATAGAAATCTTTATGTTAGATATGTTAGTACTATCGGTTTCACTTTAGATACATTTCTGTACCCTGTGTTCCAGAAAAGTTATGGACCTTTTCATTATCGTATGAAATGATTAACATAGATACGATATCCCTTGTATTTCAATAGAAATCTACTAAATAAATACACTTTTGCCATGTGTATTCTGCGGTAATCACAGTCCGTACTGTTGAATGTGCCCAGAGAGCTTGTGCAGAAGTTGGATCCCTTCATTCACGTTATCAAGAACGTAGCACAACAGGGACTTCTTTACCATATCAACCGTGTTATTCTCTAAGGAATCCTTTACCTGTTTCACAGTGGCTGCCTTCCCTGTATATTGAGGTCCTACACCCAC
>NC_092281.1:31695916-31755025 GCF_036320965.1 Panulirus ornatus
AAGTATTTCTCACATACATTCTTCAAAGCAAACACCTGATCCACACATCCTCTACCACTTCTGAAACCGCACTGCTCTTCCCCAATCTGATGCTCTGTACATGCCTTTACCCTCTCAATCAATACCCTCCCATATAATTTACCAGGAATACTCAACAAACTTATACCTCTGTAATTTGAGCACTCACTCTTATCCCCTTTGCCTTTGTACAATGGCACTATGCACGCATTCCGCCAATCCTCAGGCACCTCACCATGAGTCATACATACATTAAATAACCTTACCAACCAGTCAACAATACAGTCACCCCCTTTCTTAATAAATTCCACTGCAATACCATCCAAACCTGCTGCCTTGCCGGCTTTTATCTTCCGCAAAGCTTTTACTACCTCTTCTCTGTTTACCAAATCATTTTCCCTAACCCTCTCACTTTGCACACCACCTCGACCAAAACACCCTATATCTGCCACTCTGTCATCAGACACATTCAACAAACCTTCAAAATACTCATTCCATCTCCTTCTCACATCACCGCTACTTGTTATCACCTCCCCATTTACGCCCTTCACTGAAGTTCCCATTTGCTCCCTTGTCTTACGCACCCTATTTACCTCCTTCCAGAACATCTTTTTATTCTCCCTAAAATTTACTGATAGTCTCTCACCCCAACTCTCATTTGCCCTTTTTTTCACCTCTTGCACCTTTCTCTTGACCTCCTGTCTCTTTCTTTTATACTTCTCCCACTCAATTGCATTTTTTCCCTGCAAAAATCGTCCAAATGCCTCTCTCTTCTCTTTCACTAATACTCTTACTTCTTCATCCCACCACTCACTATATATATATATATATATATATATATATATATATCCCTGGGGATAGGGGAGAAAGAATACTTCCCACGTATTCCCTGCGTGTCGTAAAAGGCGACTAAAAGGGGAGGGAGCGGGGGGCTGGAAATCTTCCCCTCTCGTTTTATTTTTTAATTTTCCAAAACAAGGAACAGAGAAGGGGGCCAGGTGAGGATATTCCCTCCAAGGCCCAGTCCTCTGTTCTTAACGCTACCTCGCTAAAGCGGGAAATGGCGAATAGTTTGAAAGAAAAGAAAGAAAGATATATATATATATATATATATACAAACCAATGGTTAATTATATAAACCCTTTCCTCCCTTCTGTTGCTACCATCCCCCTACCCTTTCCGCCCCTCTGTTGCTCCAATCCCTTACCCTTCTGTTGCTACCATCTCCCTACCCTTTCCTCCCTTCTGTTGCTACATCCCCCTACCCTCTCCTACCTTCTGTTCCTACCATCCCCCTACCCTTTCCTCCCTTCTGTTGCTACCATCCCCCTACCCTTTCCTCCCTTCTGTTGCTACCATCCCCCTACCCTTTCCTCCCTTCTGTTGCTACCATCTCCCTACCCTTTCCTCCCTTCTGTTCCTACCATCCCCCTACCCTTTCCTCCCCTCTGTTCTTGGCTGTAAATATGCTGTCACCTCACCAACATATACACTGCCTCATGAACTCTAGCGTTCATAACTAAACATCCAGTTTACATATATAACTGATTGGTTTATATTGTTAGTTACTGGTTAATTATTGGTTTATATATATGATTAATATATATATATATATATATATATATATATATATATATATATATATATATATATATATATATATATATATATATATATATATATATATATATATATATATATATATATATATATATACACAAACTACATTCCAACTTACATATGAATAGAATCATCAAGCTTCACTATATTAACTTTACTATATTTAAATATAAACAAGGTCTAACCGAGGTTACTTGGTTGAGCAAGACGGGAGAATATCATCAATTGGCCCTCCAGCCTTGGGTTGAAATTGTCGTTCTGACGCATTTCGAGTTCAGTGCTGATACAGGACCACTGATTAAAGGACTATCTTGTTAGTCTGTGTAACTTCGCCAGACCCAGTCCACGTCTTCAATGGCTTTCTGTTACTACAAACGGGATTACAAAGGAAAGGCTTCCTTTGTTAGTTTCATGAATACCTTCGTTCAAATGAAGGGAAAGACTATTACTATGAAGCGGTACCTTATCAGCAGGAAAGAGCTGCAGCAACGGTATGAAAGTTACTGCAAGATACATAACGAGCCCGTGGCTTCCAACGTAAACATCGGCCGCCATTTGGGTTCCCTCGGCATCATGTGTGACACCAAGATTGGACCCGTTGGGAAACAGGAACGATACTATTCTGGTATCATGTGGCTCGATGGCGCAGGATCACCAACTGAAATGCAAAGAAAATGGAGAAAGCCGCCCAAACGTATCATGAAGGCCGTGCAAGAGAAGATCGAGAGGGATCGGTTGAGAGACGATATCGCTCACAGTATATTGAAATTTATACCCAAGACTTCCCCTGACCTCCAGACACAGCCGGTCACAGAGACCAACAGCCCCGCTTCCCAGACACAGCAAGTCACAGAGACCACCAGCCCGGCTTCCCAGACACAGCAAGTCACAGAGACCACCAGCCCCGCTTCCCAGACACAGCCAGTCACAGAGACCACCATCCCCGCTCCCCAGACACAGCCAGTCACAGAGACCACCAGCCCCGCTCTCCAGACACAGCCAGACACACAAGCCACCAGCCCCGTCCCCCACACAGAGCCACAAGATCCTGATATTGAGGAAGCAAATGAATTTCTCGATGATTTTTTGCTTTCACTGGAGAAGAACTGATGAGTTCCTTATAGACAAGAATCTATATAAGTTCACTTATGGAGTGAGATCTTTGACGGAGCTGTGCTGCCTATAGCACAGCCTACCAAAGGGTGATCTTTGCTGTCGTGCAGTAACCTCATGAGGGCGGAGTCCGGCTACACTTTCTTTACCGAGGAAAAGATCTCTGCACTAATAGACAACTGTCCTAGCAACACTTATATGAGATAAATAGATGGATGCTCTAATGATCGAAAATATACAAGTTTTAGGAGGACTGACAACTTTATACATTTGGTTAGCCGATCTTCATATGACTGGGGCTATTCTTCCCTCTGATTGATTCATTTTTCAAGATTAAGGGAAGTTATAATAAAAATATTGTATTGAGTTTCTCCGTTGGCGTCAGGGTAAACACCCATCCCCCCCGAAGCTTGGTTACCTTTCCGTGGTGGGGGGGACTTCATGGATTGGGCAGTAGCAACCATCGTTCGTTGCTTCTGTTCAATCCATGAACGAAAAACCAAGCATCTTGAACGTAATTGTCGTATAAATTCACTTGGTGTCAAAACTGACGCGAAAGCGGTTGTCTCAATTTTGTCAGAAATGTTTGTGCGTTTCGGCCTGATGGCGGGAGTCGGTTTGGCGCTGTGGTCATGAGGGAATACGAGGAAGATTGGCAACCGTCCCAGAAGTAGCTACAGTGAGGCCCAGCAGCTGTCCCTAATACTGTGGAAGGCACTCATGTAAGGTGTGCAGTGAGGCGCAGCAGTAACAAGGGAAACGGACAACCAAAACAGCAATCTTGATCATCAGGAGGCTATCCAATGCTCAGAGTAGATAAGGACGATTATTGTATGGCTTCGCTCAGAGGATGAAAATCTTAGCCGTGAAAATCAACAAGTAAAATAACTAGTAGTTAGTGGTAGTGAAGTGGAATTACCGTATTTCTGTGGTCTTAATAGTAAAACGAAACTTTTCGTTTTCTCCATCAATCTAGAGGTGTTGTAGACCACCATCCTTAAGGTTGTAAGGTAATGGTAACTACAAGGTTATGACCTCAGCAAATTTGTGATGGAAAGTGCAGGAAATGTGGTAATGTATATAATATAAATTATATATAGTTGTATAATAAATGCGTATTAAAATTTTGTCTTTTCTGTTCCCGTTCATTAATTCAAATACAGGTAAGTTTTCTCTCTAACGAGGTGGGATAAGCTACGTGCACTCGGCTTATGAATGTGGTGACTTTCCCTTCATTACCATAATGTTGTGCTGAACTGAAGATGTAGAATTCCGTAGACGAAACTAAGATAGGAAATCAATCTACATCAAAAATTGAATGTATGTATCTTTAGATGGACATAAAACAAACGGACGGAGGGGCACACTGGAGCAAATGGATTTCAATATCACCACTTAAAGTAGGCCTTTCAACTAGTTGTGGCTTTAAAGCAAACTTTTTCTAGCCAAGGTTTAGTTAGCACCTAAACTAATCCCCACGACCTTACCTTAAGAAATATTTTCAGAAGGTACTGTCTGAACATATTTCTAAGGTAAGGTCATTTAGGTTTGGTTTAGATGCTACCCTAACCTAGGCTAGAAAAAGTTTCCTTTGCTTCAGAGCCCCAACTGCGTAGACGGGCTACTATTGATATTAAACAGTAACAGAAAGGTGATAAAACTGAGATGAAATGAATGAAAATATAGAATGGGTCAGTTGAAAGTTGAAGTATTTGCTAAATACAATTTTTGAAAGATCCAAATGCATCCTAAAGTCAGTCACTTAAATCACAATGCTGAATATCATTTCAATTGTTGGAACTAGTTACAGGAAGTAAAAATATCAAGCTCAAAGGGATGCCATTACAATAACTTTATATACCTGTATAGGATCTCTTAAACTTCTTTTCCCTAAAGCTGAATGGATTTAAGTCGTTTAATCTGCTCTCTGAATTTTTTTCTCAGTTCAGTAATCATCTTTGTAGATTACATCAGTAATTTCTCCATTCAATGTCTTCCTTTTCAAATTAGTTGACGACCACAGCAGTACAATATCCAAGCTGGGATGGCTATGTTTTGGGAAGGCGAGAGGTCAGGTTATGCAAGAATGTTAGAAATGGCTTCCATCAGTTTCTACCCTATCTACTCTAAATATTTTGGGTTATTAGAACTTAAAGATTTATGAGTAAATAATACTGAAAGTTGGTTTAAAGTTGCCTGACCCAACATAACAACACCTTGGTAATGGTGACCTGATGAAGGATACTGAACCTAACCTAACCTATATTAACACCTGACTAGTGATTATATGATCAAGGATGCCTTAGCTATCCTAACTTTAACGTTAAGCTCTATCTCACTTTCCTTAACCTTCATTTTAAGGATAACATCAAAAGGGAAAACTCTTTAACATCGACGATAATATATTCTATGTACTCAAGTGATTAAAGTGGGTGGAGCCGTCCCAACATTACTTAGTAAAAATGGGTCTGGATAAGCAACACAAACGTATTAGGCTTTTTTGATTTTTCTTTTTATTTTCTGTTTGATTTTGACGAAGAATAAATGTCATTATTACTTGAAAACTTATTGCCCTCTAGATGTAATTTAATTTACTACTTTCTCAATGTAATAAATACAAAGGTTTTCACCACTATTCAGCATTTTATCTTTCTTTGATAAGCACCTCTTTTGTACGTATAATCCACTCCTGCCATTTTATTGACATCTGCACACACACACACACACACACACACACACACACACACACACACACACACACACACACACACACACACCTACACACACATACGCACACTCACACACACGCGCACACACACACACAGACACACACACACACACACACAAACAAACAAACACACACACACACACACACACACACACACACACACACACACACACACAAAAACACACACACACACACACGCACACACACACATTTTCTTTTTTTTTTTTTTTTGCTTTGTCGCTGTCTCCCGCGTTTGCGAGGTAGCGCAAGGAAACAGACGAAAGAAATGGCCCAACCCACCCCCATACACATGTATATACATACGTCCACACACGCAAATATACATACCTACACAGCTTTCCATGGTTTACCCCAGACGCTTCATATGCCCTGATTCAATCCACTGACAGCACGTCAACCCCGATATACCACATCGCTCCAATTCACTCTATTCCTTGCCCTCCTTTCACCCTCCTGCATGTTCAGGCCCCGATCACACAAAATCTTTTTCACTCCATCTTTCCACCTCCAATTTGGTCTCCCTCTTCTCCTCGTTCCCTCCATCTCCGACACATATATCCTCTTGGTCAATCTTTCCTCACTCATTCTCTCCATGTGCCCAAACCATTTCAAAACACCCTCTTCTGCTCTCTCAACCACGCTCTTTTTATTTCCACACATCTCTCTTACCCTTACGTTACTTACTCGATCAAACCACCTCACACCACACATTGTCCTCAAACATCTCATTTCCAGCACATCCATCCTCCTGCGCACAACTCTATCCGTAGCCCACGCCTCGCAACCATACAACATTGTTGGAACCACTATTCCTTCAAACATACCCATACACACACACATATATATATATATTGGAAAGGATCACAATTTTGCGCGTGACCAAGATATTCCTATGAGTCCACGGGGAAAATGAAACACAAAAAGTTCCCGAGTGCACTTTCGTGTAATAATCACATCATCAGGGGAGACACGAGAGAGAAATGTAACAGTCAGTAGATATACATCGAAGAGACGCAGCTAGGACGCCATTTGGTAAACATGTGATCGTCCAAAATATACAACGAGGGTTCATGAACTTATCATTTTACAAATTATATCAACAATAAACTTATCTAATTTGTACAGACCATCACTAATATTAAGATTATAATTCTTTGCGCATTTAATAATAGAAGATTCAATGATATCTCTCTTGGTAATAGAGTTAGAGTTAACAACTGAGATGGCGTTACTCAAGTCAATACAATGATCATAGTTTTTAACATGATTAAACAAGGCATTTGATTCTTGTCCCGTTCTTATACTATATCTATGTTGCTTAAGTGTAACAGAAATATCCTTACCAGTCTGACCAACATAAAATTTATCACAGTTTCCACAAGGAACTTTATAGATGCAACCAAGAGAATTTTCTTGTGAATTCCTGATTAAGATATTCTTTATAGTATTATTGTTGCTAAAAGCAACATTTACATTAAAGGATTTAAGCAACATGGGAAGCAAAGTGAAATTATTAGTAAAAGGGAGAACTAAAAGATTCTTGGTGTCAATGGGAGGTTTGGGCTCAACTCTATAAAATGATTTCTTTGCTAACTTAAGGGATTTATCAATGAAAGATCTAGGGTACTTTAACTTAGATCCAATAGAATATATCTTCTCAAACTCATCATCAATAAACTCTGGACTGCAAATACGTAATGCCCTTAGGAACATAGATTGAAATGATGATACTTTAACTCTGCCATGTTGAGATGAGTAATAATGAATACATGAGCCTACATTGGTGGGTTTTCTGTATATGCTAAACTTAAACTTGTTTCCTTGTCTATGGATCATGCAATCTAAAAATGGTAACATACCATTATTTTCATTTTCTACAGTAAATTTGATGGAAGGTACTAAATTGTTAAGTAAGGGGAGAAATATCTGTAAATTTTTATTTGTTGGCCAAACACAAAAAACATCATCTACATACCTAAACCAAATTGCATTAGAAGGTAAGATATCCCTTAGTAATTTTGTTTCAAAAAATTCCTTGCCTACAAATTCTAATATCATGAACAATGTAGATTTAGTCAACAAGCTAAACAATATCAATATTAATTTTGATTTCAAACAGATTAGCTTTGATGTTTCCTCACTTTTCACTAAAGTTCCAGTTGATGACCTTTTAGAATATTTATTTGATGTCTTGGATGATATTCATTTACCTGTTTCAAAGTCTAATTTCATTGAACTGATAAGATTGTGTATAAAAGACTGTGTATTTCAATTTAATGGTGACTGTTATGCTCAAAAATTTGGTATGGCAATAGGTAATCCTCTTTCACCTGTACTAAGTAATCTTTATATGGAATTTTTTGAAACAAAATTACTAAAGGATATCTTACCTTCTAATGCAATTTGGTTTAGGTATGTAGATGATGTTTTTTGTGTTTGGCCAACAAATAAAAATTTACAGATATTTCTCCCCTTACTTAACAATTTAGTACCTTCCATCAAATTTACTGTAGAAAATGAAAATAATGGTATGTTACCATTTTTAGATTGCATGATCCATAGACAAGGAAACAAGTTTAAGTTTAGCATATACAGAAAACCCACCAATGTAGGCTCATATATTCATTATTACTCATCTCAACATGACAGAGTTAAACTATCATCATTTCAATCTATGTTCCTAAGGGCATTACGTATTTGCAGTCCAGAGTTTATTGATGATGAATTTGAGAAGATATATTCTATTGGATCTAAGTTAAAGTACCCTAGATCTTTCATTGATAAATCCCTTAAGTTAGCAAAGAAATCATTTAATAGAGTTGAGCCCAAACCTCCCATTGACACCAAGAATCTTTTAGTTCTCCCTTTTGATGATAATTTCACTTGCTTCCCATGTTGCTTAAATCCTTTAATGTAAATGTTGCTTTTAGCAACAATAATACTATAAAGAATATCTTAATCAGGAATTCACCAGAAAATTCTCTTGGTTGCATCTATAAAGTTCCTTGTGGAAACTGTGATAAGTTTTATGTTGGTCAGACTGGTAAGGATCTTTCTCTTAGACTTAAGCAAGATAGATATAGTATAAGAACGGGACAAGAATCAAATCTATGTTCCTAAGGGCATTACGTATTTGCAGTCCAGAGTTTATTGATGATGAGTTTGAGAAGATATATTCTATTGGATCTAAGTTAAAGTACCCTAGATCTTTCATTGATAAATCCCTTAAGTTAGCAAAGAAATCATTTAATAGAGTTGAGCCCAAACCTCCCATTGACACCAAGAATCTTTTAGTTCTCCCTTTTGATGATAATTTCACTTGCTTCCCATGTTGCTTAAATCCTTTAATGTAAATGTTGCTTTTAGCAACAATAATACTATAAAGAATATCTTAATCAGGAATTCACCAGAAAATTCTCTTGGTTGCATCTATAAAGTTCCTTGTGGAAACTGTGATAAGTTTTATGTTGGTCAGACTGGTAAGGATCTTTCTCTTAGACTTAAGCAAGATAGATATAGTATAAGAACGGGACAAGAATCAAATGCCTTGTTTAATCATGTTAAAAACTATGATATTGTATTGACTTGAGTAACGCCATCTCAGTTGTTAATTCTAACTCTATTACCAAGAGAAATATCATTGAATCTTCTATTATTAAATACACAAAGAATTATAATCTTAATATTAGCGATGGTCTGTACAAATCAAATAAGTTTATTGTTGATAAGATTTGTAAAATGATAGGTTTATGAACGCTCGTTGTATGTATTGGACAATCACATGTTTACCAAATGGCGTCCTAGCTTCGTCTCTTCGATGTATATCAACTGACTGTTATATTTCTCTCTCGTGTCTCCCCTGATGATGTGATTATTACACGAAAGTGCACTTGGGAACTTTTCGTGTTTCATTTTCCCAGTCGACTCATAGGAATATATATATATATATATATATATATATATATATATATATATATATATATATACATATATATATATATATATATATATATATTTTTTTTTTTTTTTTATACTTTGTCGCTGTCTCCCGCGTTTGCGAGGTAGCGCAAGGAAACAGACGAAAGAAATGGCCCAACCCCCCCCCCCCATACACATGTACATACACACGTCCACACACGCAAATATACATACCTACACAGCTTTCCATGGTTTACCCCAGACGCTTCACATGCCTTGATTCAATCCACTGACAGCACGTCAACCCCTGTATACCACATGGCTCCAATTCACTCTATTCCTTGCCCTCCTTTCACCCTCCTGCATGTTCAGGCCCCGATCACACAAAATCTTTTTCACTCCATCTTTCCACCTCCAATTTGGTCTCCCTCTTCTCCTCGTTCCCTCCACCTCCGACACATATATCCTCTTGGTCAATCTTTCCTCACTCATTCTCTCCATGTGCCCAAACCATTTCAAAACACCCTCTTCTGCTCTCTCAACCACGCTCTTTTTATTTCCACACATCTCTCTTACCCTTACGTTACTTACTCGATCAAACCACCTCACACCACACATTGTCCTCAAACATCTCATTTCCAGCACATCCATCCTCCTGCGCACATCTCTATCCATAGCCCACGCCTCGCAACCATACAACATTGTTGGAACCACTATTCCTTCAAACATACCCATTTTTGCTTTCCGAGATAATGTTCTCGACTTCCACACATTTTTCAAGGCTCCCAAAATTTTCGCCCCCTCCCCCACCCTATGATCCACTTCCGCTTCCATGGTTCCATCCGCTGCCAGATCCACTCCCAGATATCTAAAACACTTCACTTCCTCCAGTTTTTCTCCATTCAAACTCACCTCCCAATTGACTTGACCCTCACCCCTACTGTACCTAATAACCTTGCTCTTATTCCCATTTACTCTTAACTTTCTTCTTCCACACACTTTACCAAACTCAGTCACCAGCTTCTGCAGTTTCTCACATGAATCAGCCACCAGTGCTGTATCATCAGCGAACAACAACTGACTCACTTCCCAAGCTCTCTCATCCCCAACAGACTTCATACTTGCCCCTCTTTCCAGGACTCTTGCATTTACCTCCCTAACAACCCCATCCATAAACAAATTAAACAACCATGGAGACATCACACACCCCTGCCGCAAACCTACATTCACTGAGAACCAATCACTTTCCTCTCTTCCTACACGTACACATGCCTTACATCCTCGATAAAAACTTTTCACTGCTTCTAACAACTTGCCTCCCACACCATATATTCTTAATACCTTCCACAGAGCATCTCTATCAACTCTATCATATGCCTTCTCCAGATCCATAAATGCTACATACAAATCCATTTGCTTTTCTAAGTATTTCTCACATACATTCTTCAAAGCAAACACCTGATCCACACATCCTCTACCACTTCTGAAACCGCACTGCTCTTCCCCAATCTGATGCTCTGTACATGCCTTCACCCTCTCAATCAATACCCTCCCATATAATTTACCAGGAATACTCAACAAACTTATACCTCTGTAATTTGAGCACTCACTCAAATATATATATATATATATATATATATATATATATATATATATATATATATATATATATATATATATATATATATACTGTGGAAGGCTTCAGTGAAGGACAAAAGCCCACATGAAGAAGAGCCATTCTTTTCTGGTAAGTGGGTACACAACGTATGAAATGCCATCTTATGCCAGCATGTATCATCGTCAATAGACGGCACAAGGTACAGCCTCGTTCACGACCTTCTCGCTTCACGTGAGTCCATCAATTCCCTGGCCCAGCCTGGCGCGCAGTCTTCAACCCACAGGGTCTCCCTTACAAGGAGTCCTGGGATTGTGTAATAATGTATACTGATCTACTTTTTGGATTCCTCCCACCTTTAATTACATGTCTATGAGTGGTAAAGACGAATATATAAACCATCTTGACAAATGTACGACATCGTCTGAGAATTCAACACATAAGACCACACACACATATATTGGCAAAGGTGCATTTGGCATATACACAGCAAGTACTTTTAGTCACAAAGGTCTGAATAATGGGCGGCAAGTGAGTCCCACTGGATTTATGTGGATAAAAGAGTTCTTCTTCGAGTCTGATTAGAACCAGCGACCTATGGATTCCTGCTTCCGTTAACCACTACTGTCCACCGCTCTACCAACTGAGCTATCGAAGAGGTCACGAAGGGAAATTATTCCTCTTTTTTTCCCATAAGCAAGCTGGTCCAACCATCAAATCATTTAATGTTATGTCTGAGTGTATATGATTGGAGTTAATGTCTAACCATCGAGGGTAGAAAGGAAAACTTGTCCTCCACACATACAAACAAGTACTGAGCTTCTTAAGAAAGCAAGTTACCGTCGAACCCAGACAACTGCTAATATGGATCAAGGTAGAAACAGAAAACATTTGCACACATTCATTTACTTTGCAGGAACATTGCACAACATCCTAAACATCAGATGAAGTGAACTGGAGCCATTGATATTACTCATGCCATCATGTACTGTCATTAAAATATATCTTGCATACTTTTCAAACTCCAAGTCTTCGATCAAATGCCTTACACCTCATCCTGCGTTAAATGTGTATGACAAAACTTCTGCCCCGAGTGAGGATCGAACTCACGACCTTGAGATTATGAGACTCACGCGCTGCCTACTGCTCCATCGAGGCAACAAACACATTACAATTTACGTTCATTCTTTTGCAAACGTGACCTCTCAACCGCTTCATCCCATTTATAAAAGACTTCTCAAACAAAAGTATTTCCAAGTAACGGCAGGAGCCTGCGCGGTCGTACCATTAAAAAAATTGTGTGAAACATCTGAACAGATATACAAGTAATTTGTATCACTGGGTTCTAGAAATATCACTAGTATTATTAGTATTACCACTATAACAACAACAACTACTACTACTACTACTACTACTATTACTACTACTACTAATAATAATAATAATAATAATAATGATAATGATAATAATAATAATAATAATAATAATAATGATGATAATGACAACAATAATGATAACATCTAGAATAGCATCCTAAGTTTGAACATGATATTAGGTAATGTGTCAAATATACAGACAGTAGCCACCCTGAGCCACTTGGTGAAGGCCTCACTGGTGACCCATGTATATAGCATCAATCATACACAAGTACGTGACTGAGACAAACGCAGGTGTATGTATGTAGGTGAGTTAATTGGTAATCAAATACTGAACCACAGCCATTGGGCCAGATATTGCAGTCCTTTATGTTCAATATTCTGCCATTCAGCGTAACGGTGATCACTAGAACACGGTATTCAACTGTAGTTACAATGATTCCTTCCTTCAATTTTCCTCTCACAGCCAAAAAACATTATTTCCTTCAAACATCTTAACCTTGAAGTTAAAGACGGAAAACACCGGCTGGGAATCACCACACTGGGGGACTCAAAAGACGTTTTAAAAAGACATTGTGACAGACCGCTAAGTCTAGGTAGAGAGGTTAATTGACCCTGTGGCCAAGTGAGGATATTCCCTCTAAGGCCCAGTCCTCTGTTCTTAACGCTACATTGTTAATGCAAGAAATGGCGAATATGTACAATATATATAAGATATTTTGGTATAGATATGACTACTTGAAGCTCAGGCAATTTCTTTTTAAGACAAACACGACTACGACCGGGGAAATAAAATCTCGCTATTAGATAATTTGTAGACGAATCACACCGCTCGACTCCACACGGCCTCAACTTTACAACAAACTGTACAAAGAAATGTATAAGCCAACGAAGACAAGACAGTGCCATTCATAGATGTGTGTCCAGCCCGACAGTGCGTCATGGAGGCTAGAATACACCACCAAAATCCAGTGTCATTTTACATCACCGTTACATTGTACACTTCATTGTGCTTTTCTAGACGTCAGGAATATGCAGATTAGACCTGATAACCTCAGATGAATTACAACCACAGCAGAATAGCAGGGAGAAATACACATATACACCAGTCATAAAGGCCTATCAGACTGCTTGGCTTTGGAACTGATTAAATAATCCATGTGTCATTCTGGTGCTAAGGATGGGACTAGATTTATAATTGCGAAGACGTTGGCGAAAAGGAGGCGAGTAGGGCAATAGTTTTGCCTCTCGAGGTGGGAGTCCATGAATTGAAGTCTTATACCTCAGGACAGAAATACGAAATATCAAAGCAATTAAGAAATAGAGGAGTTGACGTGTGAAACGCTCATAGAGCAAAACATGAGAAGCCCCACACACGATAATTCCTCCATTAAAAGCCACCCGGCATCTTAAAAATCCTCCCACCACTCCTGACTCAGCAACACAAGATCGACAGTTTCCAAAAATATTTTCGTGCAAACTGCTCTACTTTCCTCATCCTTCGATAGCTCGGTTGGTAGATCGGTTGACTGTAGTTGGAATCTTAAACAGACATCCATAGGTCGCTGGTTCGAATCCGGCTGGAAGGATACGCTATTCATGACACAACTGTTGTCACAGCCAAGGATTTATTTTCTGTGAGGTTATGTACACGTTCCTATTACTGCTAACGACCCTCGGGATCCTCCATTATACGTTAACCTTTAACTTTAGCAAAACGTTTTTGCTAGTTAATACAAAAGCACTATCAGTATACACATATAAAGATGAATAAATTTCACATTCTACACAACAGAAAGTGGGAAAAATGTGAAGATCACGTGACAAATCTCAACAATAAGCTTCAGTGACTCTCTCTCTCTCTCTCTCTCTCTCTCTCTCTCTCTCTCTCTCTCTCTCTCTCTCTCTCTCTCTATATATATATATATATATATATATATATATATATATATATATTGTTACGACACGTGGGTGCCCACATGTTCGTATATGAATAAGTATATGTGTATCTCTGTGTATAGTGTAAGAACTATTCCATGTTAGGGCGAGGGCCAAGGCCTTTGCTCCATTATTGGGTCGGATTTCACTCCCATCGCCAAACCCATTAATTTCTGAGGCCTTCTTCATACCTTCGAGAAGGAAACCAGATGGCCACGCCGGGCCATCAATCCAGCCACTCGACGCTCGGGCCTCCTGACCCAGGGCACTAGGTCAAATTGGGGGTCAACCTACGGCCTCCCATACAGTGTCGTCGCTGTCAGGACAAGAGAAGGAGGGGACAACCCGATGTGGGACGAACCTAACCTCCCTTTCAGCCAGTCAGCTGGTTCATGGATACCACCTTCTCCAATCACCGATGTACCAGTGGCCCTCCAGCCAAGTAGGAGTGGCACTTGGAGCCACCCTCCTCCAATCCTCGGTGGGCCTTAGGCCCATGACCAATCAAAGGTGGCACCATAGGGTAACAAGGTGGGTCGAGGCGTGGCTAGCTGTTCTTACCCTGCTGGTCCTTCAGTTAAAAGGCTCAGACGATCCTTCAGCAGACTCGAGCCCGCCAGCAAAGGTAATGTGAGCTTTCCCTGTCTCGAACCCTGTAGCCACCGCTGCCCCAGTTTGTAAGATGTTTACTGTGTCACGATAGGTAGCTAAGTGTTACGATGTTGTTTACTGTGTCACGTCAGGTCTATCTAAGTGTAATGTTATCGAACAAATCGTTATAGAGGAAAGAGACCTCCTGGCTTGAAATCTTACCTGGAATGTTAACTAGTGCTAAATGTTAAATGCCTGATTTATGTGTTTATCTTTGTACACCTGCATTCTTTCATTATAAGTACAGTTAATGTAGTGCTGGTCTTTTAATTCAATCCCATAACCTTCTGATCGTGTTATCCCGTTGTGAAACGTAACGAAGCTAGCGTCCTTGCAGGAAGACGAGGACCAATAGATTACTCGTAACAAATATATGTTACTGGCGACCTTGTCCGAATATATTATATTTGAATTCGTAACATATAAATTGGCGACCTCGCCAGGATATTTCTTGTCTTAACGGAATCTCTTTCCTTGATTCGTTAATCATGCCGTTGACCAGCGACACTGACGTTGACCAGTTCTGTCGATCTGAGCCCTCTCCAGAGGACATTAAATCGTTGACAAAGCCTGAGTTGAGGCTCGTCGCGGATGTGCTAAAATTGAATTATGGCCGGAAAACTAGTAAAGTACAGTTGGAGACCTTAGTGATAAAGCATTTTGTGGGTGAACAGATAGTAGATGCTGCGCCTGATGTTGATATTAGTGTCAACGATACCGCCTCATCAGTGACGTCGGCCGAAGCCTCGATCCCTCCCCATACCTCTAATGATGATCATGTTAATCTCGAGTACTGGCGAATTCAACTAGAGATAGCTAAGTTCAATGCACAAGCACAACAAGCACGAGTGCAGGTACAGAAGGAACAGACTGAACAAGCTAGGTTAGCCCGCGAACGTGAACTTAGACGTAACGCTTCACCCTCAAGACCGGTGCCGTCTCTGGCGAGTGAATTACATCTCTTACCTAAGTTCGACGAAGATAATGTGGCTTCCTTTTTCCTTAAATTGGAACAGGTTGCCCGTGACTGCTCCTGGCCTAAGTCAGCCTGGGTGACAGCTCTGCGGCCCCTCCTTTTTGGCAAAGCGGAATCCACATACACCGCGTTGAATGATGACCAGTGTGGTGATTTTGAGGCCGTGAAACAGGCAGTGATAAATGCTTATCATTTAAGTCCGGAAGCACATCGACTCAGATTTCGAACTAAGCATAAGCGCCCTGATCAACCCTACCTAGATCACTTTTGTGAGAAGTACAAGTTAGCCGTGCGGTGGGTACGTTCCGCGGGAGCTTATATAGATGCTGAATCGGTCCTAAAACTGGTTGTGCTCGAGGAATGTAAAAACGATCTACCCCGTGATGTACGGCAGTACGTATTAACTAAAGCAGCGAAGGATTTTGAGGAGGCTGGGACACTCGCAGACGAGTACATGTTAGATGTCAAACTTGACGCGGGCAGGCATTCAAAGGGTTTCGACGACAGAGGGAAGACCAAGGGTAATGTAATCCCACCTGAATCTGCTACCTTGCCGGTAACTCATAAAAGTCAAGGGAAATACTCCCAGAAAGTAAGGTTTTGCTCTAACTGTGGCAAGGCTGGGCACTAGGTGAGGGATTGCTGGGCTCGAGTGAAGGAATCCAGAGATTCTACCGTGAGTAGACCGGTGAATCTCGTCTCAACTTTAGGGCCACTTAGTAAAGTAGGTGAGGCTGTCCCTGCTCTTAGGAAAAAGAGGGGTTGCGAGAGTCTTAATCACTTTGTAGTTAGGGATCCGTTCTGTGGGAACTACAATGCGTTCCTGTCTGAGGGCTATGTTAGTAGATGTGGTGTACGACGAAAAGTGACCGTGTTACGGGATTCTGGTGCGCTACAGTCCCTAATGGTGGATGGCTTGGTGCCGCGAGGAGAGTCTGGAGACCGGATCTTGCTAGATGGACTGTCGGGTTCCAAGGAAGCTCCACTAGTCGACGTGAGGGTAGAAACAGATCTTTTCACGGGCCATGCTCTCATAGGGGTTGTAGATAGGTTACCTGTCTCAGGTGTGGACTTTGTGTTAGGCAATGACCTAGCTGGTGGGAAGATGAACCCAATGCCGGTGTTGCCTACGGGCCCGGTGGAGTCCACGGAGGCAGTGCAGCTTCAGGAAGAGGTACAGGACCTATTCCCCGTGTGCGCAGTTACCAGGTCCATGTCCGCTGCGAAAGCAAGTTGCAAGCCCCAGGAGACCGAGCGTAAGGCGGTAAAACTACAGTCACTGCCCGAGAGTGAGCCGAGTGAGGTGGAGCTCGCTGATACCTTCTTTGCTGAGTTAGACGCTGTCCCCGCGTCGACGGGTGAGACTGATGATTTGTCTCGTCAGAATCTGAAGAGATTACAGAGAGCCGAACCAGAGTTTAAGGTATTGTTTGAGTCGGCTGAAGCCTCAGCTGACGGTTATTACCTCCGGGATGGGTTGTTAATGAGGAGGTGGTGTCCAGTGTCATGTAATGGGGAAGACGAGGAGTGGCAGGCGGTTCATCAGGTGTTAGTGCCGCGTCCCTACAGGAGGGAGATTCTGAAGCTGGCGCACGACTCAAATTTCGCCGGTCATTTAGGGGGAAGGAAGACCCTGGACCGAGTGTGGCGGAATGTATATTGGCCTGGTGTCCGCCGGGATGTCGCTCAGTACGTAAAGACGTGTCATACATGTCAAGTGATGGGAAAGCCTAATCAGAAGCTTAAGGCTCCCCCCTTAGTTCCTATTCCCCCATTTGAAGCTCCGTTTGACCGAGTCATAGTTGACATTGTGGGCTCATTGCCAAGAACCTCCTCTGGCCACTGTTACATTTTAAGTATTATTGATATGGCCACGAGATATCCCGAGGCAATACCGTTGAGAAGCATGAATGCCAAGACTGTTGTCCGGGAGCTGCTTAGCTTCTTCACAAAATTTGGACTTCCCAAAGAGGTGCAATCTGATCGGGGATCCAATTTCATGTCCAGGACTTTTCGACAAACCCTGCGGGAGCTGGGTATCGGTAAGATTACCTCCACTGCTTACCACCCTCAGAGCCAGGGAGCACTGGAACGTTACCATTCCACCCTGAAGTCCATGATAAAGAAGTATTGTGCTGACAACACTAAAGACTGGGATAAGGGACTCCCATTTCTTCTCTTCGCCACGAGAGAAGTGCCTAATGAATCTCTAGGTTTCTCCCCCTTTGAGCTGATGTTTGCCCACGAGGTCCGAGGGCCTCTTAAGTTACTGAAAGACGTGTGGCTCAACTCGAGTGAGAGTGTCGGCCTGTTAGACTCCGTTAGCGAGTTCAAGGAGAAACTACGAGGGTGCTGGGAAACCGCTCGGCAGAATTTAACAGAGACCCAAGCACGGATGAAGAGATGGTATGACAAACGATCTCGTTTGAGAAAGTTTGAGGCGGGCGACGAGGTGTTGCTCCTACTATCGCAGCCAGGTCAACCCTTGGCTGCCCGGTTTCAGGGCCCCTACACCATTATCCGGAGTGTAGGAGACTCAAATTACCTTGTCTCTACCCCCGATAGGCGCAGAGGTCGGAGATTATGCCACGCCAACGTGCTCAAGCCTTACTTCAGTCGTGATCCTCCCCCCTTGGAACCGAAGGTGCCAGTCTGCATCATCCAACGTCCAGCGGTAGCCGTGTGTGACGAAGTCGACGACGTAGCTGCGAGTGCCTCGGAGGCCTGGGAACCGGACGGAGGCGCGAACGGGAAGTGGGAGACGAAACTGTCGCATCTGTCGACAGAGCAACGCGTGCAGATGTCCGCCCTGTTGTCAAGACACCCGGAGGTTTTCCGAAACACCCCTGGACAGACCTCGCTCGCAACCCACGATGTGGATGTGGAGGCAGCTCGACCGGTTAAATTGGCTCCGTACCGGGTGAGCCCACAACGAGAGGCCATCCTTCGCACTGAGGTGAACTATATGCTTGAGCACGACCTGATTGAGCCATGTCAGTCAGAGTGGAGCTCCCCTGTTACTCTCGTATCCAAGTCCGATGGGACCCATCGGTTCTGTATTGACTACCGCCGGGTTAATGAGGTGACAAGAACTGACAGTTACCCTCTGCCGCGAGTGGAAGACTGCATAGATCGCGTCGGCAATGCTCGCTTCCTGTCAAAACTAGACCTCAGAAAGGGGTACTGGCAAATTAGATTGACGGAGAGAGCACAAGATATCAGCACCTTTGTAGTGCTAGGACAAACTTATAAGTGTAAAGTGATGCCGTTTGGCATGAAGAATGCCCCTGCTACATTTCAACGACTTATGGACATCCTCGTCAGAGACCTGCCTGGTTGTGTCGTCTACCTGGATGATATTGTGATATACAGTCAGGGTTGGGACGAACATCTACAGAGACTTGATAACGTTCTGACGGCCTTGAATAAGGCTAACCTTGTTCTCAATTGGAACAAATGCGAGTTTGTGAAGGCCAAGGTGCAATATTTGGGTTATGTGATCGGTCAAGGTGAGCTAGCCCCACCGACTGCAAAGGTCCAGTCTTTATCCCAGATGAGTGCCCCCCGATCTCGAAGAGAACTGAGACGTTTTATGGGTATGGTTGGGTATTATAGGATGTTCATTGTAAATTTTGCAACAGTCGCAACCCCTCTGACAGATTTATTGAAGAAAGATGTTAAATATGTTTAGAATGAGCAGTGTGAGATAGCCTTTCATCAATTAAAATCCATACTTTGTAATAGTCCTATTTTGCAGGCCCCTGATTTTGATCGACCTTTCAAGTTAGCTGTTGACGCAAGGAATGTGGGAGCCGGTGCTGTCCTCTTGCAGGAGGACGAGAACCATGTTGAGCACCCTGTAAGTTATTTTAGTAAGAAATTCGATCAAGCCCAAAGGAATTATTCTACCATTGAGAAGGAACTTTTGTCTTTAATATTAGCATTGCATCATTTCCATGTTTATCTGTGCCCCTCAGGTAATGTCATCAAGGTGTATGCAGATCACCACCCATTGAAATATGTTAATAAGTTCCGAGATAAGAATCAAAGGTTCACTAGGTGGGCCTTGTTCCTTCAAGAGTATAATTTAGATATTCACCATATTGCTGGCGCACATAATGTGTTAGCTGATTGTTTATCCCGCTCTTAAGGTGAGAAAATTCCTCTTCTAGGAATTTTCTCCTTTAAGGAGGGGGGTGTTACGACACGTGGGTGCCCACATGTTCGTATATGAATAAGTATATGTGTATCTCTGTGTATAGTGTAAGAACTATTCCATGTTAGGGCGAGGGCCAAGGCCTTTGCTCCATTATTGGGTCGGATTTCACTCCCATCGCCAAACCCATTAATTTCTGAGGCCTTCTTCATACCTTCGAGAAGGAAACCAGATGGCCACGCCGGGCCATCAATCCAGCCACTCGACGCTCGGGCCTCCTGACCCAGGGCACTAGGTCAAATTGGGGGTCAACCTACGGCCTCCCATACAGTGTCGTCGCTGTCAGGACAAGAGAAGGAGGGGACAACCCGATGTGGGACGAACCTAACCTCCCTTTCAGCCAGTCAGCTGGTTCACGGATACCACCTTCTCCAATCACCGATGTACCAGTGGCCCTCCAGGAAAGTAGGAGTGGCACTTGGAGCCACCCTTCTCCAATCCTCGGTGGGCCTTAGGCCCATGACCAATCAAAGGTGGCACCATAGGGTAACAAGGTGGGTCGAGGCGTGGCTAGCTGTTCTTACCCTGCTGGTCCTTCAGTTAAAAGGCTCAGACGATCGTCTGGGACTCGATTCCTTCAGCAGACTCGAGCCCGCCAGCAAAGGTAATGTGAGCTTTCCCTGTCTCGAACCCTGTAGCCACCGCTGCCCCAGTTTGTAAGATGTTTACTGTGTCACGATAGGTAGCTAAGTGTTACGATGTTGTTTACTGTGTCACGTCAGGTCTATCTAAGTGTAATGTTATCGAACAAATCGTTATAGAGGAAAGAGACCTCCTGGCTTGAAATCTTACCTGGAATGTTAACTAGTGCTAAATGTTAAATGCCTGATTTATGTGTTTATCTTTGTACACCTGCATTCTTTCATTATAAGTACAGTTAATGTAGTGCTGGTCTTTTAATTCAATCCCATAACCTTCTGATCGTGTTATCCCGTTGTGAAACGTAACGAAGCTAGCGTCCTTGCAGGAAGACGAGGACCAATAGATTACTCGTAACAAATATATGTTACTGGCGACCTTGTCCGAATATATTATATTTGAATTCGTAACAATATATATATATATATATATATATATATATATATATATATATATATATATATATATATATATATATATATATATATATATATTTTTTTTTCATACTATTCGCCATTTCCCGCATTAGCGAGGTAGCATTAAGAACAGAGGACTGAGCCTTTGAGGGAATATCCTCACTTGGTCCCCTTCTCTGTTCCTTCTTTTGGAAAATTAAAAACGAGAGGGGAGGATTTCCAGCCCCCCGCTCCCTTCCCTTTTAGTCGCCTTCTACGACACGCAGGGACGTGAGAAGTATTCTTTCTCCCCTATCCCCAGGGATAATATATATATATATATATATATATATATATATATATATATATATATATATATATATATATATATATATATATATATATATATATATATATATATATATATATATATATATATATATATATATATATATATATATATATATATAGTCCTATGAGTCCACGGGGAAATGAAACATGATAAGTTCCCAAGTGCACTTTCGTGTAATAATCACATCGTCACATATTACAATCATACAATAAAGAGGACAATGTCGGACTGTGAAAGAAAAAATACTTGGAAATAATAGATGATTGAAAGTAGCTAATCAGATATTCATTTGACATAAGTATAGGTTGTCAGTTTACACGTGGTACTTTATGTCTCCTTGCCATCACAAAATGTCCACAAGCCAAATGTGATCATATATTCTTCCTGGGTCTCGCGGGTGAGGCCTCGTCCCCTAGCCACTACACCACACAATACTGATTTATGATCCAGTTGCCACTTTCATTGTTCTGGAGAAGGTCGTCATGTATTAGTAATCTAATAAAAGTTATATCAATTCTTATTCCATATGTAATGATATTATAACTAATCACTCCCCTTCCCTGTCACTCGTCAAATAATCCTGAATCATAGTGGTAATATTTCAAACAAAATTGTTTTCAATCTGTATCTGAAATTTGTCTGAGAATGTACCGAGACAACCTCTCTCAGAAAAGACATCTTTGCATTCACTGCCGCACACTTTAAAAATCCTCCATTATACGTCAGGAGAAGTTAAAATTCTTGCTCGCTCTTTTGGCTTATCACTAGAACAGCATCTCCATAAATACAGATAAATATCCCTTCACGCCTTTTTGGTAGAGCGATGGCCTGAAGTTGGAGGCTAAAACAAGATATTCATAAGCCGCTGCCTGGAATTCAGCCCAACGGTTGGTTGGCTGTCTGGACTTTAGGTCTATCAACTGCGTAGGTCATTAAGGTCTATCAAGTGCCAGGATCAATAAGGTCGTCAACGTAAGTTGCATCCACCACCCAAAACAACTTTACCATCTTCTCCAGGTGTTAAAGATAATTCTAAGACCACATACACTATTACTATGCATGTGGCAAATGTACAACGGATGTATTTATATTACTGAAATGGTTAGTTAACACTGCCAAAGTAAGTTTTCTGTCATACCAAAATATCAATGATACCATCCGTTAGCTTTACGTTGTGTTATATATTGCAGTAACTTCTGTGATACACGCGCAAGTAAATTTCTGTACTTTATAGAAAGATTCAATACCAAACAGAAGTCTATCAGAATAACCTAATACCACACAGAAGTCTATCAGAATAGCCTAATACCACACAGAAGTCCATCAGAATAACCTAATACCACACAGAAGTCCATGAGAATAACCTAATACCACACAGAAGTCCATGAGAATAACCTAATACCACACAGAAGTCTATCAGAATAACCTAATACCACACAGAAGTCCATGAGAATAACCTAATACCACACAGAAGTCCATGAGAATAACCTAATACCACACAGAAGTCTATCAGAATAACCTAATACCACACAGAAGTCCATCAGAATAACCTAATACCACACAGAAGTCTATCAGAATAACCTAATACCACACAGAAGTCCATCAGAATAACCTAATACCACACAGAAGTCCATCAGAATAACCTAATACCACACAGAAGTCCATCAGAATAACCTAATACCACACAGAAGTCCATCAGAATAACCTAATACCACACAGAAGTCTATCAGAATAACCTAATACCACACAGAAGTCCATCAGAATAGCCTAATACCACACAGAAGTCCATGAGAATAGCCTAATACCACACAGAAGTCCATCAGAATAACCTAATACCACACAGAAGTCCATCAGAATAGCCTAATACCACACAGAAGTCTATCAGAATAACCTAATACCACACAGAAGTCCATGAGAATAACCTAATACCACACAGAAGTCCATGAGAATAGCCTAATACCACACAGAAGTCCATCAGAATAGCCTAATACCACACAGAAGTCCATCAGAATAGCCTAATACCACACAGAAGTCCATGAGAATAACCTAATACCACACAGAAGTCTATCAGAATAACCTAATACCACACAGAAGTCCATGTGAATAACCTAACGCCACACAGAAGTCCATGAGAATAACCTAATACCACACAGAAGTCCATGAGAATAACCTAATACCACACAGAAGTCCATCAGAATAGCCTAATACCACACAGAAGTCCATGAGAGTAACCTAATACCACACAGAAGTCCATCAGAATAACCTAATACCACAAAGACGTTCATCAGAATAACCTAATACCACACAGAAGTCTATCAGAATAACCTAATATCACAAAGACGTTCATCAGAATAGCCTAATACCACACAGAAGTCTATCAGAATAACCTAATACCACACAGAAGTCCATGAGAATAACCTAATACCACACAGAAGTCCATCAGAATAACCTAATACCACACAGAAGTCTATCAGAATAACCTAATATCACAAAGACGTTCATCAGAATAGCCTAATACCACACAGAAGTCTATCAGAATAACCTAATACCACACAGACGTTCATCAGAATAACCTAATACCACACAGAAGTCCATCAGAATAACCTAATACCACAAAGACGTTCATCAGAATAACCTAATCCCACACAAAAGTCCATCAGAATAGCCTAATACCACACAGAAGTCCATCAGAATAACCTAATACCACACAGAAGTCCATCAGAATAGCCTAATACCACACAGAAGTCCATCAGAATAACCTAATACCACACAGAAGTCCATCAGAATAACCTAATACCACACAGACGTCCATCAGAATAGCCTAATACCACACAGAAGTCCATCAGAATAACCTAATACCACACAGAAGTCCATCAGAATAACCTAATACCACACAGAAGTCCATCAGAATAGCCTAATACCACACAGAAGTCCATCAGAATAACCTAATACCACACAGAAGTCCATGAGAATAGCCTAATACCACACAGAAGTCCATCAGAATAACCTAATACCACAAAGACGTTCATCAGAATAACCTAATACCACACAGAAGTCCATGAGAATAACCTAATACCACACAGAAGTCTATCAGAATAGCCTAATACCACACAGAAGTCCATCAGAATAGCCTAATACCACACAGAAGTCCATCAGAATAAAGGAAAAAGGAATGTGAACAAATAACCAGAAGTAGTATAGGTAAAGTTTCTTTGGAGGAAAATATTGGAACATTATGGCCGTAGTTTGTAATCTCTTATTAACTTTTACATGATACAAAGATTTCATTGCCTCGGCTTAACCGGTGTCAAGCGAAATAAGTGACCTTCCGTAATGCATCAATATCTAGGGGGATTAATTGCAAAATGTACGAGCGTGCGAAATACATGACCATAAACATATATCTAATTGCTACACACTTAATGAGGACTGAAACTGTAAAATAGTAATGGCAGATAATGAAATTGTCATTACTGATGTCAATAATGTCAAATATACCAGTACCATTAAAAGTGTTTATGTGATCAGAGAAGTCAATCAATAATTCAAGTACTATAAAACATGAAATATTAATGTAAAAATACAAAAGAAAGAGAAATACAAATCTCACCTAACCTCACCCTGTAGCGTAAATGTACGGCAAAAAAATACCAACATTAAATTGGTCTGCTACTGGGGATCGCATGGAATGGCGGTGGCAAAGAGAGAAGTGGATATTAGATCACAACAACAGAAGTTGGTAGCACCTGCTTTGTGGATGTAGTTCCACTGACTCAACACATCAAACATTCTCAAACATTTTTCCCCATATAAATCTGCATAACTCTTATTCAACATTCGTAGCAAAACTCTTGGAAGAGACAACACGGAAGCAGAGATAAAGCAGAGTTAATTGTAATCAATATAACACAAGAGATAACACGGAAGCAGAGATAAAGCTGAGTAAATTGTAATCAATATAACACAAGAATGTTTGGTGGATGAACACGTCTGCAGCAGCAATCTGAAGTGCGAGAGTCATTGGCTCTACATTATACAGCCTTTACAAATGTCGTGGCTCAACGCCATCAACAGTCTACATTATGAACATCATGAAAGATCCCACACAAACAAATTTTGGAAAAGAAACGCTAAACTTTTCATATTCAATATGGCCCCAGAGTCCACTAAAGCAGGTGATAGCCTTGTTAAATAGTATATGACTTGCTAGTCAATGTGCACCCCTTACAGACAGCCCGTACCTATGTACACCTGTCTTGTCGTCTCTTACGTTGCAAGATATTTCAGTCGACATGAAGCACAGACATGAAGCTGCAAATCATCACATATTTCTTTTAAATCACAACATTTTCTCAGATGAAAACTGATAACATGACTCCAAGGTAGGGATATGGACTATTGCCAACTGCCACAACACTGGACAATTGATCAGGTACAAAATGAAATATAACATATATGTGTTTTAGAGTAAATATTTTGACGTTATTGGGATGAAATAACTTATGTCAAGTTTAGACCAACCATAGTAACCACGTTTAGTTATAATATTAGACCACTCTAATCTAATAGCACGAAATGATTATTCATTGACCACTGTATTATCTATTATTCATTGCCCACTGTATTATCTATTATTCATTGACCACTGTATCATCTATCATTCATTGGCCACTGTATTATCTATTATTCATTGACCGCTGTATTATCTATCATTCATTGACCACTATATTTTTTATCATTCATTGAGCACTGTATTATTTATTATTCATTGACCACTGTATTATCTATTATTCATTGACCACTGTATTATTTATTATTCATTGACCACTGTATAAGTCAGGCAGGAGAGGAGAGAGGAGCTGGGGACGAGAGTCAGGCAGGAGAGGAAAGGTACCAAGTCAGTCTCTCGTTCCCTTACACAAGTCATCAAGTCCAGTCTCTCCTTTGCCACTCCAAACCTCCAGCCTGACCCAGCAACATTGTGGTCTGCATGATGGAAGCACACATGAAATATTCACAAGAATTTCCTTCTCTACACTTGCCTCCACAACTTTCTTTTATGCTTGTAGGTCCAAAAGTTTACGCCAGGCCTTAGCACAGACGCTATTGAGATCACCAGCCGGTCAAATGTATACTGTAAACACATAATGAAAAAGGAAAACATACGTACATACATGCACGTATAACCTTAATGGTCAGGTCAAAGGTCAGGCCATCATAATACCTGAAGGTCGCGCCGTCGTGTTCAGCCACACAGATCTTTCAGAGCTTCATGCCTGAGTACGATACCACATTACCAGCTTCCAATATTATACTACCTTGCCCGCCACACCACACAACAGCCTCACCTTAATGTCATGCAACATCAACATTTATATTTGGTCTCTGACGACAACCCCGCCACCACCAGCAGACCCATGCAGGCCCCCATGTCACTTACGTCACTACAGTTTCCAGGCATTTTAGTGGCTGTTAATTACCACTCCTCTGACTCAGGCAGCTTTCTTACCTTCCTGTCTCACCCAGACGTTGTCTGCTGGCTCTCACTCCACAAACATACAACCTCTCCTTCCCAGACATAACACATCACAACACCTTACTCCCACCACTTTGATCTTTTTCTTCGTGACAATATATTTCTCTGCGGAGAGCGTTACGCGCTTGCCCTGCCCTTTGGCAAAATCTCGTTAGATGAACTCTTAAGCCAGAACTCCTCTCTCTCTCTCTCTCTCTCTCTCTCTCTCTCTCTCTCTCTCTCTCTCTCTCTCTCTCTCTCTCTCTCTCTCCCCAGCCAGCCACTATGAATGTAGATTGCGTGACTGAGTGAGAGCGATGAAGTTCTTGCCATATGACGGCGAGCCACTCTGCACCCCACCCACCCACCCAGCACATATCAGCTTACCGGTTGGCTGATAAAGAGAGAGAGAGAGAGAGAGAGAGAGAGAGAGAGAGAGAGAGAGAGAGAGAGAGAGAGAGAGAGAGAGAGAGAGAGAGAACCCTCCTATGAGTATTTACGATCACAACAAAATACTGATAACAAAGGCCCCGCTGGGAATCGAGCCCTGACCAACTGTTTACGAGACAGATGTGCTAACCACGTCCCTTATCTTTCATCATCATTTCTTATGTTTACTATCAACAATGTCTTTTACTAACATAAATGATATGTATAGGTATTTGATTAATGTTTTCCAACGACGCGTTGTATAACTCTTCGTTAGTGAAGTTCATTTCGTGTAATGGATCATGCATTACAAAGTTGTGTCTATCCACACACGTGTTACACGTCCCAGGTAAAGATATATTCTAGAGATAGTGTATATCTAACATATATATTCTTTTTTTTTTTCTTTTTTTTTTTCAAACTATTTGCCATTTCCCGTGTTAGCGAGGTAGCGTTAAGAACAGAGGACTGGGCCTTTGGGGGAATATCCTCACCTAGTCCCTTCTCTGTTCCTTCTTTTGGAAAATTAAAAAAAAAAATGAGAGGGGAGGATTTCCAGCCCCCCGCTCCCTCCCCCTTTAGTCACCTTCCACGACATGCAGGGAATACGTGGGAAGCATTCTTTCTTCCCCATCCCCAGGGATAACATGTGATTTTATAAGCCATAATTCTTCTTGGGTACTTGTAAAAGAGGGAGTGATCAGACCATACCCAGAGCGCCTTCATTCAATGTTAAATCTTTCACTCCCTAAGGATACTGCCTCCTTACAGAGATCAATGGGGATGCTTGCACTTTACTCCCGTTGGATACTTAATTTTTCTGAAAAGATCCATCCTCTCTTGCATGCTGACGGATTAACTCTGTCTACTGATGCAGCACTAGCTTTTGAGAACTTAAAGATGTTGCAGATTCAGTGGTAAAAGCTATTGACCCTACGTCTCCTTTCACTATGGAAACCGATGCTTCAATCCACGCTATAACTGCTACACTATCTCAGAATGGTCGTCCAGTAGCATTCTTCTCTCATACTCTTTCTAATAGTGAACAGAAACATTCTCCTGAAGAGAAAGAAGCATATGCCTTAGTAAAAGCCCTTAGAAAGTGGAAACTATCTTGTTGGACATCACTTTAAGCTTATTACAGATCAGCTCGGTGTGAAGTTCATGTTCGACCCTAAATCTGCTAGCAAAATCAAAAACCATATTGTGTGCTGCCCAGGTAAAGAAGATACTCCTGCTGATGCACTTTCACATGTGTGTGGTGCTACTACTACAGATAAACTCAGGGAACTACATGAAAACCTTTGCCACCCCGGAGTGTTTTGAATGGTGCCTTTTGTCCGTGGTTGAAATCTGCCCTATACTATCGATGATGATAAGAGAATCACTGCCTCGTCAAATATGCTCTGAAATCAAACGTCAGTTCTACAAATTAGACTCTGGCCTACTGATTAAGGCAACCCAGCTGTACAAAAGGCTGAACTTGGATTTTAAAGGCCCACTTCCAACACAATCAAGAAACACTGTCCTTGATGAATTCTCATGGTTTCCAATTGTCTTCCCTAGCCCTAACATGACTACCAGAACTGTTATCAGAGTTTGATACAGATGTTTGCCATATTTGTTATGCCAGCAAATATCCACTCTGACAAAGGTGTGCCTTCATGTCAGGAGAGCTAAAGGATTTTCCATAAAAGAAATGGGTAGCTACCAGTCGTACTACTCCCTACAACCCTAGGGGTAATGACAGGTCAAAAGGTATATTGGAATTATATGGAAGATCATAATGCTGGCTCTCAGAACAGAGAACCTTGATGTATCTCAGTGGGAACAGTTCTCCCAGATGCATTCCATTCTATCTAATCACTGTTGTGCACTTCTACTAACTGTACACCGCACTAGCATTTCTTTCAGCATTCTAGGAGGTCCACATCAGGCTGAATATTACCTACAAGGCTCATTCATAAAGGCCCAGCCCCCTTAAAGACAGCAAATGTGGGATAGCAAGAACAATCCCTGGTGGGTGAGGTTGAAATATTGGAAGCCAATCTTGAGTATGCCTATGTCAAGCTTCCAGATGGCAGAGTAACTACCATTTCATTATGTCAAGCTTCCAGATGGCAGAGTAACTACCATTTCATTATGTCAAGCTTCCAGATGGCAGAGTAACTACCATTTCATTATGTCAAGCTTCCAGATGGCAGAGTAACTACCATTTCATTATGTCAAGCTTCCAGATGGCAGAGTAACTACCATTTCATTATGTCAAGCTTCCAGATGGCAGAGTAACTACCATTTCATTATGTCAAGCTTCCAGATGGCAGAGTAACTACCATTTCATTATGTCAAGCTTCCAGATGGCAGAGTAACTACCATTTCATTATGTCAAGCTTCCAGATGGCAGAGTAACTACCATTTCATTATGTCAAGCTTCCAGATGGCAGAGTAACTACCATTTCATTATGTCAAGCTTCCAGATGGCAGAGTAACTACCATTTCATTAAGGCATCATGCACCTTTGACTGGTGACAGAAGTGACAGTGTGTATACTAATCCTTCTGTGTCTCAGCCACTGAAGAGTCAAGAAATATCAGATATTGGTGAGAACCTGGAGCCTCCATGTCAAGAAAGCATCACTCAGAAACATCCTACTATGTCTGATCAAATGTCTTCACCAGTGCAAGTTTATAGATCTGAGAGAGCATGACATGCCCCTAAACATCTCTAAGATTATTCCTTTTGAACTCTGTTAGGTGGGAAAGAATGTGGTAATATGTGAAATTGTAAATTGTCATGACTTTACATTTGAAATCCCTCAGTAATTGTTTACGTCAAGAGCCCCTGTCATGCGACAACTCAGACAACCTGAGTATCTTGTAAACACAGGTTGGCTACTCTCCTTTTAATTGTGTTTGCTTGCGTATGTTATGTTTTGCTGGTCTTACTGATGAGTAAGAATTGTGGATAAGGTTTTCCTTATGCTGGTTTGTCTACTAAATGTATAACTTGAGTATAAGTGCTGTGTTGTGTAAAACTACAACGTTTTGTTATAGAATGTAACAGCAGTGCTTTTGTTTGAGCAATAAAACCATAAGTCCTATTATGTAGTTGGTTTACTTCACCCTAAATCTGCACTCTATCATCAAACACATTCAAGTGTACTTCAAAATACTCACTCCAATTCCTCGTCACTTAATCACTACCAGTACCATTTACCCCTATAACTCCTTCACTGATGTTCCTATTTGTTTCTCTCTCTAGTTTTTGCACATTATTAACCTCCTTCCAAAACATCTTCATCTACTTTAACTTTACTGATACTCATTCACTTCAACCCTCATTTTCAACCCCTGCACCTACCTCATGTTTTATAAATATTTATAAAAAGTTTTCCTGAGGGACAATACCTAAGACTTTCGTATTAAAGTTGATCAGTTGTAAGTGATCAAGCATTACAAAGGTGTGTCCATTGCCACAGGTGCTACTGATCCCGGGTCAAGGTATTTCACCATCTTTGTATCTTTAACCTTTCTAGTTATACATGTTTCATCCCTGATTCCATCCTCACAATCGATGACCAATCAACTACCGCGGAGGCGTAGCACAGAAATCATTGGGCCGCAGAGGACCAATCATAAATCGCAAGCAGCAGCGGTCCACCAATAGGGAGTCGACACACAGTAGCGCTGGCCAAGTGGCTACCGGGGACACAATATGGAGGAGTGGCCACGCCCGGACACTGGCTCATCTGGGTCTATTCCTTGCTCTTCATAATCCTAAACACAATATCTTTTCATCGTAGGGAATTTATTACCTCATTAACGGAGTTACGATCTGCCTTTATTTCCGATCGTTTGAAGATAGTAAGAGGGTCGAGAGTGTGATGAGTAGGGACACAAAAATAGTCCTTCTCAGGAGGAGGGTAACAGGTCCTGAGTCTCAGCCCAGGTGATGGTGTGAACAGTATTATTATTATTACCACACATCACCAGCACACCTTTGATGGCGCTCCTACACCTTCGTATTATTATTACCACACATCACCAGCACACCTTTGATGGTGCTCCTACACCTTCGTATTATTATTACCACACATCACCAGCACACCTTTGATGACACTCCTACACCTTCGTATTATTATTACCACACATCACCAGCACACCTTTGATGGCGCTCCTACACCTTCGTATTATTATTACCACACATCACCAGCACACCTTTGATGGCGCTCCTACACCTTCGTATTATTATTACCACACATCACCAGCACACCTTTGATGGTGCTCCTACACCTTCGTATTATTATTACCACACATCACCAGCACACCTTTGATGGCACTCCTACACCTTCGTATTATTATTACCACACATCACCAGCACACCTTTGATGGTGCTCCTACACCTTCGTATTATTATTACCACACATCACCAGCACACCTTTGATGGCGCTCCTACACCTTCGTATTATTATTACCACACATCACCAGCACACCTTTGATGGCGCTCCTACACCTTCGTATTATTATTACCACACATCACCAGCACACCTTTGATGGTGCTCCTACACCTTCGTATTATTATTACCACACATCACCAGCACACCTTTGATGACACTCCTACAACTTCATATTATTACCACACATCACCAGCACACCTTTGATGACACTCCTACACCTTCGTATTATTATTACCACACATCACCAGCACACCTTTGATGACACTCCTACACCTTCATATTATTATTACCACACATCACCAGCACACCTTTGATGACACTCCTACACCTTCGTATTATTATTACCACACATCACCAGCACACCTTTGATGGCGCTCCTACACCTTCGTATTATTATTACCACACATCACCAGCACACCTTTGATGACACTCCTACACCTTCGTATTATTATTACCACACATCACCAGCACACCTTTGATGGCGCTCCTACACCTTCGTATTATTATTACCACACATCACCAGCACACCTTTGATGGCGCTCCTACACCTTCGTATTATCATTACCACACATCACCAGCACACCTTTGATGGCGCTCCTACACCTTGGTGGCTGCTGCACTCCACACAGGAGCAGGGGATGGTGGCACATATCTATGAAGCAAAAAGGTTGTCGATGAGACTGTGCTATTTCTTCCCTTCCCTGGTCGATGATAGAGCCTTTCCCCAAGGTTACTTGTCATTCCTGGTGTAACAACGTATGGGTTGAGCCCGGTAACACCTTCTGAATAATAGTATGTGACAGAGTGGAGTGACCAGGAAGATAAGAATAAAGAGAATTACACACATAAATGTCACTTGCAAGGATCAAGCCAGAGATGAAGCATAGATAACTAGAAGGGTTAAGGAAACAAAAATTGTAAAATACCTTTACCCGGGATCAGTAGCACCTGTGGCAATGTACACACCTTTGTAAAGCTTGATCACTTACAACTGATCAACCTTAATACGAAAGTCTTAGGTATTGTCCCTCAGGAAAACTTTTTATGAATATTTATAAAACATATATATGTTAGATATACACTATCTCTAGAATATATCTTTACCTGGGACGTGTAACACTTGTGTGGATAGACACAGGTTTGTAATGCATTATCCATTACACTAAATTATATCTTCACTATACCCTCTTCTTCACTACACAGTTACTTCTACCATACCATTGTACTCTCTGATGTTCACTAAAAATAATTTTTATCTTCACTACATAATCATTTCATATAAACTTTAATCTTTTATAACCCTTATCTCTACTACATTCGTATCTTCACTACAACCTATCTTGACAATATCCTTATCATCACTATACTCTTCTTCACTACACTCTCATCTTAACATCATCTTTCTGTTTACCGAACTTAGTTCAAAGTCTGACTTGAACGTAGCTTTGTAAAGTTTGTGTTCCTCATTGTGTTACCTCCTTATTATCATTGTAAAGGCAATTGTCACTATTCCCTAACTAAACCCTCATCTTCACTACACTCTCATCATTATCATTACTTCTTGATGTTCAATACAAAATCTTAACATATACATTTATCTTCACTACAGAATAATTTTCATTGCACCTTAATCTTCATTACTCCTTGTTTCAGCTACATCCGTATCTTCCATTCATTCTTATATCTTATATTAGTTACGTCTTTACAATATCTTTATGTCTTCTCTGTTCCGTCTTTTGAAAAAATTGAAAATGAGAGTAAAGGATTTCCGGCCTTCTGCTCCCTACCCTTTTAGTCGCCTTGTACGACACGCAGGGAATACGTGGCAAGTATACTTTCTTCCCTATCCACAGGGATAACAGCATCTGGTGTTCCCAGACGGTCACCCATCCAAGTACTAACCAGACCCAACGCTGCTTAACTTGACTGATCGAACGATATATATATATATATATATATATATATATATATATATATATATATATATATATATATATATATATATATATATATATATATATACACACACACAAGACTGAAAACAATGAATTTTCCAAATAAAAAATGGAGGCGCCGGGGTTTGAACCCGGGTCCTCTCGCATGCCAAGCGAGCGCTCTACCACTGAGCTACGCCCCCAAGAACATATTTTGTGACATAGTATTATATGAAGTACTGAGATTACCACGGCAAAATAGTGTTTGACCGACCGTTGCCGACTTGCCGGCAAAATAATCACAGGGTAAATCTCCATGTTGCTGTCGTGTTTTCCTCTCAATTTTCCACAAAGAAATGAGTTTTACTTTTTTATTTCGTTGCAATAGACTGGAACTAAGCAATAGACTGGAACTAAGCAATAGACTGGAACTAAGCAATAGACTGGAACTAAGCAATAGACTGGAACTAAGCTGACCTGGTATGAGGTCAGAGCCCTCATTATCATCCCTGCTAACTACCGGAAGCAGATTAAGTCGTTCCACAACCGATGTCCGGCCCATGTTAACTCTGATGTGCCCAGCAGTTGGAGGAGGATCGCCAGAAGCTTCTGGAAGATTTCAAGGACGTCTTGGTGGACCTGACCCTTTCAGATAAGGTCGAAAACCTCAATTTATTGTGAAGATCTTCACTATAACGTTGGACGAACATACTGAATGTTGCACACATGTGATGCGGACAAAATGAAACAAGAAAAAGACAAAAATTATGTCTGGTGTGGGTCTCGAACCCACGACCTTGAGTGTGTGAGACTCACGCTCTACCACTGAGCTAACCAGACAATAGAAAAATACGTCTGTTTCTTCAATTTGAATTAATGAAAATCTTTGCGAGGCAGCGTTAAGAAAAGAGAGATGTCTTTGACGAAATTTACTTGTTTGGCTTATTCTTCTGTTCCTCATTATCGAAAGTAAACATATTGAAAGATATATATATATATATATATATATATATATATATATATATATATATATATATATATATATATATATATATATATATATACTGGAAAGGATCACAATTTTGTGCGTGATCAAGTATATTCCCATGAGTCCACGGCGAAAATGAAACAAGATAAGTATGAATGAATGAAAGTGTAATAAAGTCATGATGAATGAATGAAAGTGTAATAAAGTCATGATGAATGAATGAAAGTGTAATAAAGTCATGATGAATGAATGAAAATGTAATAAAGTCATGATGAATGAATGAAAGTGTAATAAAGTCATGATGAATGAATCAAAGTGTAATAAAGTCATGATGAATGAACGAAAGTGTAATAAAGTCATGATGAATGAATGAAAGTGTAATAAAGTCATGATGAATGAATGAAAGTGTAATAAAGTCATGATGAATGAATGAAAGTGTAATAAAGTCATGATGAATGAATGAAAGTGTAATAAAGTCATGATGAATGAATGAAAGTGTAATAAAGTCACAGTTTAAAAGGACAAAATATGAATGGCAGTCAGGGAAGAGTGGCCCACGTAAATAGAAGGATGAAAAAGTTCGCGTTATACGACGAATTTTGACAGATTATACAAATTTCCTTTCCACATATAGAACTTGATGGTTGTGGTTAGTTCTAGAGACAAAGTTTAAAGGTTTGTGTTTCAGAGATGAACCACATAGGATATCGTTAAATTAACTGACATTAAAATTTGTCAATTAAGTAAATCATTTTGTACAATAGCTGTAATTTGACAGAGTTAAAAGTTCGCAGTTTCATTACAATTCTAAATCAAAAGTTTGAGATTCAATGATGGTTTGCACAAGCTTAACGTACATTCAAGTTTTGTGTTTATATGACGTATCTTAAAGGACTCTGGTAAAATAACGCAGCTGGAAGGTTTACGTTCAAATGATGGTGTTTAAATGTTGATTGATGAATGGTAGATTTAAATGGATAGATTTTAAGTTCGCGTTTTCATGAGCGACCTTAAACCTTGTGGTTGAATGTCACAGTTTAAAGGTTGGTATGTACAATGTTGACCAGATGGCGGTAGTGTGTAGACACAGCCATACCAGGTCGTATTTATCATCATTAAAGTCACCTTCCTTACTTACTTATGGCGGCGATGAAATTCACTGGTTCTTGATTCTGCACCAATTAACCTATCAGATAATGGTACAATGTTTGCCTGGTGTTGCATATATCACGTCTGTTGTTGAAACACAAGAATGCCAGGTGACTTTGGGAGTGGATGATAATGTAAAGATCAATATAAATGTGGGAAATCTTGAACCGCCATCACCAGACACAACACATGTTTGGATCTGGCGGGGGGAGGGACTTGCCTGTGACGTCACGATGCCCCGCCTCCAGCCTGGCGCCGCTCTGTGTGTGTGTGTGTGTGTGTGTGTGTGTGTGTGTGTGTGTGTGTGTGTACTACTTTAATCATTATCACGTGAGTCTTTTGAGGAAGGATTTGTACACTCGTGTTGCCTCGTCTCTTAACCATGTAAGTGTAAAATATGTTTTCACTCCTGTGTGCGCTCACACACACACACACACACACACACACACACACACACACACACACACACATAACATATAATATTATCTAGTATTTACTTCAGACGGATATCTTACACCTTGATTATAAAAGCCAAAGAAAAATTTATAAAAACATATACATATATTTACACACGTGTAGATATATGTTATGTATTGAAATGTGGCGGTAAAATTCCTTATATATTAACAAACGTGATTGAGGACTTAAAGAATCTGGTCCAAACATAATGGTTATTGTGATAAATGATTTATTTATGGTAAATATGTATTGTGTTGCATTATAATGGTTGTTCAGAACCAAGGTTCTTAAACCTGAATCAGTGAAATACTATCAGAAATAGAAAACCTGTTAAACATGAACCTTTATAGTGATTAACCATACAATATATTTTCCTCTGGGTATGTAAAATAAAATACAGTACAGGGAGCTAGTTTGAGGAAGAGTATTTCATATTTTAACAAAATATTTACCTCTAATAGCGTCCCTTATCTTTCGTCATCATTTCTTATGTTTCCTATCAAGAAATGTCTTTTATGTAACATAAAAATTCTGTCTAGGTATTTGATTAATGTTGTCCAAGGATGAGCTACATGGCACACGTGGTCAGGTCACAGTGGTGGTGGTCAGGTCAGTGGGCGGTGTGTGTGTGTGTGTGTGTGTGTGTGTGTGTGTGTGTGTGTAGCCCCTGGGTTCATGTTGGCTACAGCCACCCACCGGCCGGTGGTCAGGTCAGTGGGCGGTGTGTGTGTGTGTGTGTGTGTGTGTGTGTGTGTGTGTGTGTGTGTAGCCCCTGGGTTCATGTTGGCCACAGCCACCCACCGGCCGGTGGTCAGGTCAGTGGGCGGTGTGTGTGTGTGTGTGTGTGTGTGTAGTCCCTGGGTTCATGTTGACCACAGCCACCCACCCACCCACCGGCCGGGCTGGCGGTAGTTTATAACTAAGACTGGTAGTTTCACATGCCACCTGGAGTGTCCCTCACTACAGAACTTGAGCAGCTCTTATCCTGAGGTGGAGCAGTTGACCCTCTCCACCAGGCTGGTACACTTGGTCTGCACCAGGTGGCTCCCTCCTGGTCATCCTGAGTGGTTGGTTGCTGTGTGGGATTTAATGACCACTGACTTGTGAAGGTCATTAGGCCAGCCATCATTTTATCATCTGATAAAACATGAAGCAACGTCAAATATTACATGATCCACCTAAACTATTGAGAATGATGAAGTCTGATATTGTTACGTTACGTCATCCAATCTTGCCACTCACATGTTACGGTAATCACGACTACATACATAGTGTTGTTACGACTGATATTACTGTATGTACTGTAGTAACGTACTGTGTTTATGTGGATAACATGTGGACGTCAGAGGAGGCAAGAGCATCATCAGAGACAAATTCTCTATTCTATGTTGTATCCTCAATTTTGTCTGCGGTGATCGACACACTTTATCCCCCAAGATATTATCTTGCTGTTTCTTTCCATCATTCTTTAGTATTAAAGATTTTGTTCTCTCAAGCAAGATAGAATTTATCAATAATTTTTAATGTCATCTTGGGTCCAGGTAATGTTAGGTAGCGGTCATACAAGTTGTCCATGACCTTCATCATGTGGGTTGGGAAGGAGTCAGGAGGTGTGGCGTTGTACTCGGTGTACCACTTGCCAAGTTGGTCAGTGTGTATACCATGAAAGTTACAGGGGAATCATCAGTCTGTATGTTAACAATTAGGTTGAGCAAATAACACTTGGCCTCAGTGAAGGTAGAATGTTTTCCCACCAGACTGCATCCATTAATACGACTTAGATCAGAAGATCTAGCCTTAGGTAATTTGTTAGATCGAGATTATCAAAGCCTTTCATCATTTTTAATCTTTGTACTTCGTGACCATCTCTGTTTTAAGTTGTTACGTTGACGTATGATAAATCTAATATGGAGAACAAATTTAGGAGGAAACCTGGCAAAGCTACATATGAGTGATTTTACCGTTTGCAAGTAAACTACGATTTTGTAAAAACGAATAGCATCTATGTTGTGTATAGAAAACGTAACTCCTTAGCTGCATTCTCTATGAATGTCATCAAAAGTAAAACATAGACAAGGGAAGGAATGAGGCTTGACGATACGAAACATCACTCAATCGTGTCCTACCTGCCCAGACCCTCCCTCGCCACACCACTGGCCATAACTTCATCAACACATTGCTTACTCCGTCAAGGTCATCCACACATTTTGCCTGGCTTGAACAACCGCTTGGCATTCATGAACCGCTGAATGTTTACACTTTCTGATTATCTGTAGTAGCTGATGCAGTTGCAAGATAGACTATTAAACATTTTCTTACAATACTCGCTGGTAAGGAGACAATTTTCACAAGACACAGAGGTAACACTGCCTAAGAAACGGGCTTAAGAACAATTGTACGAACATAGGGTCACATTGGTACATCCACAAGGCACCAGTGGTCTGGGTGGCCTGAAATAGATTTGGAACCAAGAAGGATGATGGGTGTAGGGAGTAAACCTACCACAGACCATCATTAAATATGAAGAGTTGACAATGGTTACCTCCAGCCATAATCTATAAATCAATAGACAAATGTTAATGCAAACAAAGCAAGAATTAAAGAAGCAGGAAACACAATCCAATGTACCATTTTACGATAGTTATGTCAAGTTGTCGCATCTGTTAACTACCTGACGTGGTCTTACGTCTCACCTTTAGTAACGTCTGCGAATTTCGTTGTAGTGAAACTCATGCGACCCAAGAGTCAATGTTAGTGATACACAAGAGGAAGAAATATAACTCCGAAGGTATAAAACAGTTGTGGACACACCAAACGCTTGACAAATATTCCTTAGTAGATGACAGAAAACACAAAGAGATCGTCCTTGTAAACTTATGATGAGGTTTGCTTGAAGAGCCTCCCTTCGTCATCGTCGTCCACAGGCGCCCTTTGTTGCAGTGGGTGTGGCGTGGACACAGTACTGGGACCTTCATAATAAATTATCTACAACGTTCCAGGTGTCCACATATCAGGGATATGACTGTGTACAACGGTGGCTGGGGTTAAAGTCACTGGATCATATATAAAACATACAAAGGTTAACATTGATTCTCTTAAGATTTCAAGGCAATGAAAGGTTTGTGGTGCAGTCTTTATGACTGAAGGTCATATTTAGATAGAGATTTATCAAATGGATATTACATCAACGTCACAGTAGCCACTCCGGCCACTGTATTACTAACACAAGGGTTAACTGTAGTCATACAGTACAAATACTAAAACTTAAGGTAGGTTTACACTTACGCACTTTTGTGTTACGGCCTGGTACGGCGTGGGCCGCACTAAAGACGCCAGCGAGGTGGCGCGGTGAGAGGCAAAATGACCGTTATTGGGCGGCGTCCCTTGTTTTCGTGCGGTTTGTTACGGCGTGTTGTTGCGGTAATGTTGCGGTGTATTGCGCAGTGTCACGGCAGTGGCGCGGTGTTTGCGGCTTTTGATGGCGCGGTTTCATACGGCATGGCACGGCCTCTTGCCGTGATTGCGGTGTGTCGCGGGTAGCTTGCGGTGTTGTTGCGTGTAGCTTGCGGTGTTGTTGCGGAGTGAGCGCACATGTGCACGAGACACGACGTGGAACGATGCATGACTGTTGCACATGCACCGTTCCAAACCGTGTCGGATATGAACCAAGGGTATATATAGAGGTCTGGCAAGCACATGCCTCATTCTTTTGCCAGCCAGCATACAGTATGGACATCCAGAGCCTCTCACCCCAGGAGACCCAGAGAATTTTGGCAGCTGTACTCTGTATTTGTGCAGTCCAGGTCGTCTACGAGTGGAGAAGAAGACGTACTGCAGTGCCACACCCACCAGAACGATTGCGAAGAAAGGACGCCAGGGCAGGGCGGTTATGGAGTCGGGAGTGGCTGACACGGCGACAATTATATGGAAACTACGACCAGCTGCTACAAGAATTGAACAAAGATGACCCCGAAGGACACAAGAATTTCCTACGCATCTACTCAGAATTGTTCCTGGAGATGGTTGAGAGGCGACGCCCATTTTGAAGAAGGAGGACACTAGAATGCGGAATGCACAAGAGGAGGGACTTAAGTTGGCGGTCACCCTCCGGCACCTGGCAACTGGGAACGACTATCCAAGTCTCCAATACAGCTTCATAGTCTCCAAGGCTTCCATATGCCGGTTTATCCCGATAGTCTGCGATGCCGTTATCGACAGCTACAAACCAGAAGTGATGAAGTGCCCCAAGGCACCAGAAGAATGGAAGAACGTAGCACAACGATTCGCCTCAAAGTGGAACTACTTCAATTGTGTGGGAGCCCTGGATGGGAAGCACATCGCAATCAAGAAACCCAGAGGTGGAGGCTCACTGTACTTCAATTACAAAAAGTTTCACAGCATCGTCCTCATGGCCCTCTCCGATGCAAATTACAAGTTCTTGTACATCGACGTCGGTACAGAAGGAGGCGCTGGGGATGGAGGTGCCTGGCAGATGTGCACCCTGGCCAGGGCCATTAATAACAACCGTGCACACTTCCCTCATGACACAACTCTGCCCAACGACGACGAATCCATCCCCTACCTCATAGTCGCCGACGATGCCTTCGCTCTCAAGACGTGGACGATGAAACCCTACTCCCACCAATCACAAGATCCCACCGAACGACTATACAGCTACAGACTATCTCGCGCTCGTCGTGTGGTGGAAAACGCATTCGGGCTGCTACAGATGAGATGGCGAATCTTCGGAAGGACGATGCAACAAGATGTCCCTGTTTGCAAGAAGCTAACGATGTGTGCATGTGTCATGCATAACCTGACACTGCAACACTACCCAATTGCTCGCACCGTTGTCGACCATGAGGACCAACAACATGATGTCGTCCCTGGTACTTGGAGGGAGGAGTCACTGAACCTCATGGTACAACTCATGGCAAGAAGGGGACCGAACTACACACGGCGAGCGAAGGCAGTCAGAGATTACCTGGCCCAGTATTACTCATCGGATGCAGGCGCAGTGGAATGGCAAGAGCGAATGGTGTTTCCTCGAGGACGACCTCCTCCTGACAACTAGAGGACACACACACAAATATATATAACCCAACCCAACCAGTGAATGTACATAATTGTAAATAAAGTTCATGATGTACTTAACATTGTTTGATACTCCCATATTTGTGTATTGTCTGATAGCCATATTAATGTGATAGAGATTATTTGATGGATGATTGGGACTTATATGAAATGGTGTTGGAAGATATTGAACTGAAACTTAACAGGAATGAGAAAGAAACATGTAAAAGCATATTGGTCATAACATAAATACAGTATTTAAAGTTCATATTCTGACGCCAAATACCCCTCGATGGTTGGTGCACTTATAATAAACTAAAAATACATAAAAAGCATATTGGGAAGAACATATAAAAGTTTTAAATAATTAAAGTTCACACTCTGGCGCCAAATTCCTTTTGATGGTTGGTGCGTGAATGCATATGCTTAATATAGTTCAGTGGTACAATGTCTAGGATTTTAAAGTACTATTGTCTAACATGATGTATTTGCATATAGAGAGGAGATAAAATTAGTGGACCTGTAATTGAGTTGTACCTACTCGGTTGGAGTAGGAGATGAACCACACAGGTACGTAGTCACAAACAGGTCAAGCCGACATGCTGAGATGTGACTACACACAGGACACCTCGGCTACAGTGAACCAACTATCGAGAGATTAGGGTGTTTACATGGGTTTCATATATACCGACAATCTACTGTGCGTTCTGATTGTCAATGTTAAATAGTCTATGAATAGGATATCAATATCATTAGTATGTGTTCATGTTCATTATATCATGCTCTCATTATTATATGTATGTTCTGTCCCTTCTAGTTATTATATCATGTTATTGACCCATTCACTTGTCTCTCTGTCTGTCTTTATTCATGTTATTGTTAAAGATGTGTTCTCATTTCAAATTATTTCACAGTTCATATATGTTATCTTAAAAAATCCAATGAGTTAATAATTCATGTTTATAATTTATTTTCAAGTTATATTGTATTTCATATATTTCATAGTTAATATTTGTGCTATTATATTTCATATTATATTTTCAGATGATTTAAAGTAATTTTATAGTTTCATTTCATTTCTTATTTCATCTTTCTGATATCATATTATTTCCTGTTATCTTTTTGGCCATGTTATTTCATTCTTCAGGTTCATAGGTCAGAAGCATATCAGCATATATTTGGTCATAACATAAAAAAAAAGCATCAAAAAAGGGAAATAGAAATGCAAGTAAATATTTTAACATTCACAAATTCTATAAAGTTAGCTGGGTTTACAAAATCAACATACATTTCATTATTATAAATATATGTGTTTGTGTTTGTGTTGATGTAGTACGTGTTTCACTGTGTGGTGTCGTTCTTCTCGTCATCCTTCCAATGAGGGGAGACGGGCAGACTGCAGGAAGTGATGAATTTTGAGGCAGTTGTCTTTGGTGTATTCAGACTTGCGCCATGGGTAGGGGGTGGCGCCTCAGGGGTAGCGGGCATGTCCAACATGTTGGTGAGGCTATGCACAAGTGGCGACAGCCCAGTCGATGTGTTGGGGAGATTGACTGGTGTGGACCGCCCACTGAAGAAGGAAGGTGTCGGCAGCTGTGTCGGCTGTGTATACCCCTGCTGCTGCTGTGGGTGGTGTTGTTGAGGGATGTATGGGTAGTATATTTGTTGCGGCTGGGGTTGAGGCGAGATCCACTGCTGTTGTGATGGTGTAGGAATCGGTTGGGGAGCTAAAGCCACTGGTTCCGTCTGCGTCCCTTTGGGTGTTTGATTTTGCGACAAGTTTATGGGCATCCCCCGAGCCAAAGCTGCTTTCTCCGTGGCATTTTCTTCTTTGGGGCCCGCCAATTTGTGAATCTTAGTGATGACTGTGTTGAAGAAGGGCTGCTGGTATTCTTCTGGCACGAACTCGAGGTGTTCTCTGATGTATTGGACGAAGACGTTGATGGTACGCTGTTTCTTGCTTTGCCCTTCAGGTATCAGTTGGTTCATTCGATCCATAATTCTGCTGAGTTGCGAGTGGACTGCTTCTTCAGCCGAATCAGGTGTGCCAACACGTCGCTCCCCTCTCTCGGTCCTCCTCTGCTTCAGCAGCCGCTTCCTCCGCTGAATCGAAGTTACAGAGAGGCCCGACATGTCACCACTGGATGATTCTCCTCCGCCTATTTCCATTGTTGGTGTGGCGACGTCAGGTGCAGGTGAGAACCGTTCGCTTGGTATTGTCGGTTCGTGGGTGATGTGACCATCCAGGAATCCCCACATTGACATAACTTCATCCTCCCGTGTTGTCCGTTGTCGTGCTGCCGCCCCGCTCTTGTTCTCCTTCTTCTCTATTTTTCCGAAGTCGGTTCGCTGTGCCTCGAAATACTTGCGTACTTGCTGGAAGGTGCAATTTTCGAATTTCCGTGCCAGTTCCCTCCATAGTTCCTCCTTCGCCCTTGGATTCGACCATTGTTTGTCCCGCTTGTCGTATAAAGTAGGGTGCTCCTTGAATTCGGCGATCTGCTCCTTCTGCTCTTGTGTGAACTTGTAGTCTGAAATTTCCTTCTTGCTGGGGCGGTATCGTTTCTTGGGCTGCACGATACCACTCAGGCCTGCGATGTCCTGGTACTCGATGTTGGATAGGCTGACCTCAGGGGGGCAGCTCTTCCACGGGTTCAGACCTCTCCTCCGGTTCTGCAGGCTGGGTGTCCTGGGTGGCCTGGGACCCCTGGGTAGGCATAGAGGTGGTCTTCCTACGAGGCATCTGGGTGGTAAAGTGGAGCGAGAGTGGCTGGTAAAGTGTGTCGTCTGACTGTCAGAGCACGAATGATGCCCCGTTTTCTGTCCGGACCCTTTTGTACACCTCTCCAGGCGGCACGCGGCAACTTTCCCTACAATCCCCTAGGAAGGCGCCGCACGGACCCCGCACGGACCCCGCACGCACGCCGCATGCCCCGCAAGATGTATGAATCATGTATGAAGACGTTGTAACACTCTCGCACGGGCGCCGCAAGACGCCGTACCAGCACGCCGTAACACTCCCGTACGGATAGCATGAAGCCGCTCAAGGCCGTACGTGGCACGGTGTGGCGCGGAACCGTGCGGACCCGTGCGGTTTCTTGCGGGGTTTGTTTAGGCGCCGCGCCACGCCGCTTACGGTTTCGTGCGGCGTCATCAAGCCGCACGGTACCGCTCGAAAATTTGAAATGTTTTAAAATCTGAGCGGCGCCGTACGGATTTGGCGCGCCGCAACAGATGCCGCCAGTGTCATGGGCACGCTTTGCTGCGACTTTAGGGCGACATTGGTGCGGCCCACGCCGTACCAGGCCGTAACACAAAAGTGCGTAAGTGTAAACCTACCATATGTTCACTTCTACACTGATGGCTCCAAGACGGATGAATGTGTGGGTGCAAGTGTATGGTCGATGGAGTGTGCACTCAGATACCGCTTGCCGAACCATACATCTGTATTTTGCGCTGAATTGTTTGCCACTGATTGAGCCATAGACTATATAATTGATTGAAATCACAGTAAAGCCATAATTTTTTCTGATTCTCTTTCCTCTCTTAAAGCAATAGGCTCTGAATATACAGAGTCCTGTGAATTACAGGGCAATATTATTAATAAACTAAATTCATGTGGAAAAGATATCATCTTGATCTGGGTGCCTGGCTGGTGGGTCATTGCAATACATACGGCAACAATGAGCAGGCAGACAGCTTGGCTAAGTCGACCTCAGAACTGGAGGAGATCGTTCTGATCCCTCGGGAGCTGCTGGGGTCCTGCCTTTCCTTGGGGAAGAGATCAATCCATCTTCTGTGGCAGAGTCAGTGGACCAACCTGACCATCAACAAGAAATACAAGCAAGAAGTGGCGGACTGGCCGACCTCGTACCGCAAGAACAGAAGAGAAGAGGTCGTGCTGGCCCGCCTCAGAATGAACTGTACGTACACCACCCTCCTGCAGCCATACATAAACAAAACCTTTCCACCCGTATGCCAACAGTGGTAACAGACATCAACAATAGAACATCTACTGTTAAAATGCAGGAGATATGAACAATATAGAAGAAAATTTTTAAATTACCACATCAACCAAAACATTTCCTTTAACATCACTAATGTACTCAGGGATAACCCGAGTACTATTGACAAATTGATGGTCTTCGGGCCTGTTCACACTAGCGGTTTGACCCGCCGCGGTTCGAACCGCGGCGGGTATATTTCTATGTAAGTCAATGGAGCTGTTCACACACAACCGCGTCCCGCGGCGGAACCGCGGCGGGTCGAGATCTATAGTCACCCGCTGCGGATCCGCGGCGGGTCGATTTACATCTGTTCCAATGGGAGCGTACACACTTGGCGGTTTCAAGGCGGTTTCAAGGCCAGAATGGCTTTCCATTGGCTAGCTTACCCCGTGCTTCTAGCCAATCAGAAGAACGCTGGTCTGTTGTCATGACAACCAGCACAGATATCCACGTGCACTATGCTCCTGATGTATGGCAACACCTACGGAAGTGCAAGTTGACTTTTATTTATTTTTTATTGGTATCTGGGCATCTGTATACCACTAGAAGTCTACCGGCATGGAGTGTGACCGCTTCGACACGGACCTGTTGATTGATGAAGTGGAAAAGCGTCCAGCAATATGGGACATGAGTTCAAGTGTTTATAAGGACAGGGGAGCAAAGAAGCGTTCCTGGGAGGAGATAGTGGAGGTTTTCTGCAGTTCTGCGGAGTCAGAGGATAAGAAAAATGCTAGTAAGTGATATGGCCAATATTTAAGTTTCTATTTTCGTTACAATTGATGTGTTAGTAAAAATCTGTGTAGCTGAACAACAGTTTTATTTTCTTTCCGTTTTGTTACATTGCTATAGTACCTCTCTCTCTCTCTCTCTCTCTCTCTCTCTCTCTCTCTCTCTCTCTCTCTCTCTCTCTCTCTCTCTCTCTCTCTCTCTCTCTCTCAACACTAGATAATTTTATTCTCTCTCTCTCTCTCTCTCTCTCTCTCTCTCTCTCTCTCTCTCTCTCTCTCTCTCTCTCTCTCTCTCTCTCTCTCTCTCTCTCTCTCTCTCTCTCTCTTTTCTCTCTCTCTCTCAACACTAGATCATTTTATCCTGCCATGCACATCTGCCTTCAGTGACGAAGTAGTCTGCATACATATCTCTACCTTGATTTGCAGATACGCTTCCTCTTGTTGCATTTCCTTCTGTCAGGTCTGCCATTGGTGCTTCAAACAGTGTGTCTTCAAACTTATATCCATCTCGTTCCCTGACATAATTGTGCAATATGCAGCATGCCTTTATCATATTTTCAGCGAAAAGCATTTCAACATTGAGGGGCCTATGGAATATACGCCACTTGTTGGCCAGTATACCGAACGTGCATTCGATATACTGACGTGCTCTTGACAATCTGTAATTGAAGATCTTTTTCTTGTATGTCAGATGCTTTCCACTATAGGGCCTCAAGATGTGCTTCATTATTCCAAAGGCCTCATCTCCAACAATAACATGTGGTAAGTATGTTGTGTTGTTGCTGAAAATAGGCTTTGCATCTGGTAGGTTCATAGTATTTTCCATAAGTTTCTTGTAAAGCATTGAATTATGGAATACTTATGGAATACAGTGGCAGGACTCCTGCCCAGCTGATCAGTGTCGCGGCTCCCGCCTGGTGAAACTGCCTCCTCCGTTCACATTAGCGGTTGGAACCGCCGCGGATCCGCCGCGGGTCAAACCGCTAGTGTGAATCAGGCCTTCCTCAGAGAAACAGAATTAATCAAGATGATGTAAGGTGGTTCGCGGATTCTCTACTGTGGCGGAGTCGGCTTGGTGTGCGGCTCCTCCTACTTGGGCTGGTCGCATGGTGGTTGGTGGACATGTTCATTCATTAGGCGGTCGGCCTGGGAGGGAGGTGGTCATCCTCCGGGTTGGCTGCGTCATGGTGTTGAGTCGGCGGACCTCGGACTAACTATCTATTGTGTGTGCATGTCATCATGGTGGAAGCCTGTCCCTAACCTGTCCTATCTTCTCGCAGTCTTGGGTCAAATGCAACCGTGGATACTGTGCCCACTGGGTGGTATTTGCCGCCATGTCGGCCCAATACCCACAAATCTTTTATTTCCACTACTTACATTTATTATTATTTATCTTTATTATCATTGCATGAAAATTACATATATACTTTTTTAAATAGGTATTTAGGAACGATGACATCAGTCATACATCAAATAGGGTTGGAGGCCTAATGACCTTGCTCATAGGTCGATGGCCGTAAAACCCAACAAGCAACACCATCCAAACATGTGTTGTGTCTGGTGATGGCGGTTCAAGATTTCCCACATTTATATTGATCTTTACATTATCATCCACTCCCAAAGTCACCTGGCATTCTTGTGTTTCAACAACAGACGTGATATATGCAACACCAGGCAAACATTGTACCATTATCTGATAGGTTAATTGGTGCAGAATCAAGAACCAGTGAATTTCATCGCCGCCATAAGTAAGTAAGGAAGGTGACTTTAATGATGATAAATACGACCTGGTATGGCTGTGTCTACACACTACCGCCATCTGGTCAACATTGTACATACCAACCTTTAAACTGTGACATTCAACCACAAGGTTTAAGGTCGCTCATGAAAACGCGAACTTAAAATCTATCCATTTAAATCTACCATTCATCAATCAACATTTAAACACCATCATTTGAACGTAAACCTTCCAGCTGCGTTATTTTACCAGAGTCCTTTAAGATACGTCATATAAACACAAAACTTGAATGTACGTTAAGCTTGTGCAAACCATCATTGAATCTCAAACTTTTGAATTAGAATTGTAATGAAATTGCGAACTTTTAACTCTGTCAAATTACAGCTACTGTACAAAATGATTTACTTAATTGACAAATTTTAATGTCAGTTAATTTAACGATATCCTTTGTGGTTCATCTTTGAAACACAAATCTTTAAACTTTGTCTCTAGAACTGAACACAACCATTACGTTTCATAACTGGAATGGAAATTTGAATAATCTATCAAAATTCGTCATATAACGCGAACTTTTAAATCCTTCCATTCAGTTGGGCCGTTACTTGCCTGGCTGCCATTCATAATATGTCCTTTTATATTGTATGTTGACTACGCTCTCATTCATTCGTCATTTGGATCGTCTCACTGATATTCCATTCATAAACTTCATTCCTAAAGCTTATTTTTGACCGCCATGTTGCTTTAAGGTTTATAATTCTTTGTGTATTTAATGATAGAAGATTCAATGATATTTCTCGTGATACTGGAATTAGAGTTAATAATGCCATCTCAGTTTTTAACTCTAACTCAAGTACCACGAAAAATATAATTGAATCTTCTATTACTGAATACACAAAGAATTATAATCTTAATATTAGTGATGGTCTATACAAATTGGATAACTTTAATGTTGATAAAATTTGTAAACAATAATAATAAGTTTATGATACGCTTGTTGTCTGTCTTGGAAAAATCACATGTTTACCATATGGCGTCCTAGCTACGTTTCTTCGTTGTATATCAACTGACTGTTATATTTCTCTCTTGTGTCTCCCCTGATGATGTGAGTTTTACACGAAAGTGCACTTGGGAACTTATCGTGTTTATTTTCCCTGTGAACTCATAAGAATATACTTGATCACGTGCAAAATTGCGATCCCTTTCAATATATATATATATATATATATATATATATATATATATATATATATATATATATATATATATATATCTTTCTTTCTTTCTTTCAAACTATTAGCCATTTCCCGCATTAGCGAGGTAGCGTTAAGAACAGAGGACTGGGCCTTTGAGGGAATACCCTCACCTGGCCCAATTCTCTGTTCCTTCTTTTGGAAAATTAAAAAAAAAAAAAAAAAAAAAAAAAAAAAAAAAAAAAAAAACCGAGAGGGGAGGATTTCCAGCCCCCCGCTCCCTCCCCTTTTAGTCGCCTTCCACGACACGCAGGGAATACGTGGGAAGTACTCTTAATCCCCTATCCCCAGGGATATATATATATATATCCTTCAGTATGCTTACTTTCGATACTGAAGAACAAAAGAAGGAGCCAAACAAGTAAATTTCGTCAAAGATATCTCTCTTTTCTTAACGCTGCCTCGCAAAGATTTTCATTAATTCAAATTGAAGAAACAGACGTATTTTTCCATTGTCTGGTTAGCTCAGTGGTAGAGCGTGAGTCTCACACACTCAAGGTCGTGGGTTCGAGACCCACACCAGACATAATTTTTGTCTTTATCTTTTTTCATTTTGTCCGCATCACATGTGTGCAACATTCAGTATGTTCGTCCAACGTTATAGTGAAGATCTTCACAATGAATTGAGGTTTTCGACCTTATCTGAAAGGGTCAGGTCCACCAAGACGTCCTTGAAATCTTCCAGAAGCTTCTGGCGATCCTCCTCCAACTGCTGGGCACATCAGAGTTAACATGGGCCGGACATCGGTTGTGGAACGACTTAATCTGCTTCCGGTAGTTAGCAGGGATGATAATGAGGGCTCTGACCTCATACCAGGTCAGCTTAGTTCCAGTCCATTGCTTAGTTCCAGTCTATTGCTTAGTTCCAGTCTATTGCTTAGTTCCAGTCTATTGTTTAGTTGCAGTCTGTTGCTTAGTTCCAGTCTATTGCTTAGTTCCAGTCTATTGCTTAGTTCCAGTCTATTGCTTAGTTCCAGTCTATTGCTTAGTTCCAGTCTATTGCAACGACAATAAAAAAGTAAAACTCATTTCTTCGTGGAAAATTGAGAGGAAAACACGACAGCAACATGGAGATTTACCCTGTGGTTATTTTGCCGGCTAATCGGCAACGGTCGGTCAAACACTATTTTGCCGTGGTAATCTCAGTACTTCATATAATACTATGTCACAAAATATGTTCTTGGGGGCGTAGCTCAGTGGTAGAGCACTCGCTTGGCATGCGAGAGGACCCGGGTTCAAACCCCGGCGCTTCCATTTTTATTTGGGAAATTCATTGTTTTCAGTGTTATATATATATATGTATATATATATATATATATATATATATATATATATATATATATATATATATATATATATATATATATCGTTCGATCAGTCAAGTTAAGCAGCGTTGGGTCTGGTCAGTACTTGGATGGGTGACCGTCTGGGAACACCAGATGCTGTTATCCCTGGGGATAGGGAAGAAAGTATACTTGCCACGTATTCCCTGCGTGGCGTACAAGGCGACTAAAAGGGTAGGGAGCAGAAGGCCGGAAATCCTTTACTCTCATTTTCAATTTTTCAAAAGACGGAACAGAGAAGACATAAAGATATTGTAAAGATGTAACTAATATAAGATATAAGAATGAATGGAAGATATGGATGTAGCTGAAACAAGGAGTAATGAAGATTAAGGTGCAATGAAAATTATTCTGTAGTGAAGATAAATGTATATGTTAAAATTTTGTATTGAACATCAAGAAGTAATGATAATGATGAGAGTATAGTGACGATGAGGGTTTAGTTAGGGAGAGGTGACAATTGCCTTTACAATGATAATAAGGGAGTAACACAATGAGAAACACAAACTTTCTAAAGCTACGTTCAAGTCAAACTTTGAACTAAGTTCGGTAAACAGAAGGATGATGTTAAGATGAGAGTGTAGTGAAGAAGAGTATAGTGATGATAAGGATATTGTCAAGATAGGTTGTAGTGAAGATACGAATGTAGTGAAGATACGAATGTAGTAGAGATAAGGGTGATTAAAGAGTAAAGTTTATTCAAAATGATTATGTAGTGAAGATAAGAACTACTTTTAGTGAACATCAGGGAGTGCAAGGATGATGGTATGGTAGAAATAACGGTGTAGTGAAGAAGAGGGTATAGCGAAGATATCATTAAGTGAAAATAAGCTAATAGTGAAGATACACGTTGGTGAATATGAGGTAGTAGTGAACTTAACCTTGTTGACCTGATCCCCCAAATCCTCCAAACTACGTTCAAGGGCGGATCCAAAGGCAACCGAAGAGGTTATTTCTCTGTGTATTGTTAGTGGTGGTAGTGGTGTGTAGGTGTGTGTAATCATCTATTTGCACTGTATTAGGAGGGAGGTTTACACTCGTGGAGCCCCGTGTAAGTACGTTGTTTGTGTGACCGGAAAAATCTAAAGCCTTCCTTGAAACCAGCTTAGTCAAGATAAGGTCATATGAAGATGAGGTTGTAGTGAAGATTATAATAGGCCTTGCATATTGAAGATAAAGGGATTAAGGAGAGGAGATATAGTAAAGAAGATTATAGTGAACACAAAAGGATTCAAGCTACGTGCAGGGTCGGCCTACGGGCTCAATTGAACTTACATTTTAGGTCAAAGGCATCACCATTACACCCCGGCTAGCCTTAAAGTTTATCCGTGCACACACACACACACACACACACACACACACACACACATATATATATATATATATATATATATACATATATATATATATATATATATATATATATATATATATATATATATATATATATATATATATATATATATATATATTATCCCTGGGGATAGGGGAGAAAGAATACTTCCCACGTATTCCCTGCGTGTCGTAGAAGGCGACTAAAAGGGGAAGGAGCGGGTGGCTGGAAATCCTCCCCTCTCTTGTTTTTTTTTAATTTTCCAAAAGAAGGAACAGAGAAGGGGGTCAGGTGAGGATAATCCCTATAAGGCCCAGTTCTCTGTTCTTAACGCTACCTCGCTAACGCGGGAAATGGCAAATAGTATGAGAGAATATATACATATATATATATATATATATATATATATATATATATATATATATATATATATATATATATATATATATATATATATATATATATATATTGGAAAGGAAATGCCTTGATGAATAAGTGATGCCAAGATGTGTCCTACCTCAACGATTGTTGCAGCTGTCTGGTCGACCATTTCACCAATTCCAAAACGTCATTTTAAAGAAACACATTGAATTAAAGAAACTTGCAATGTAGGAGACTTTTCTCATTACAAGAGAGAAGAAACTTGCCTTTCAAATGGCAATACCGACATATTGGAAGAACCGGATGTTGGACTATTGCTATGATAGATTAAGGAATGAAAGCAATAGGCTACAAAATGACACTAAATTGTAAGTTGGACCATCTTATTAATAACAGCGACTGGACTAAGAACATAAACCCTTCTTTTGTGATAAAACTGTCTGATAAACAACTAGATAAAGATTCCTTGTGTGCATTAGGCTCTGGATTAAGTTTTGTTTGCTCTAACAGGGAAGCCATCTGTGTAGATGTCACATAGTCTTTTTGTAATTTAGAGAAATACAGTAATTTAAACAGTGATGAAATTAATATCTGTAAGATTTAGTGTATGCCAGTTTGTCAAAACCAGTGGAATCTAGTTGCCCTAAAAGATTTATAAGAGCTATTAACACCTTAAAAGAAGACAAGGATATAAATATTACTAAAGCAGACAAGGCTAACACTGTTGTGATTTTAGGCAAAGTAACTTTTTATCTAAATTGAATTTCCTTTTAAATGATGACACAACATATTCTAAACTCAGTAAAAATCCCTTAGAAGCAGTTAATTACCATTTCAATAAAGAAATGAAGGTGCTGTTGAAAGTTAATGGTTTTCTTATCAAAGTTTGTCATCTTTGTCCCCTTCATGCCCATATATGTATGGGCTTATCAAAACACATAAACAGAATTTTCCAGCAAGACCTATAGTGAGTTCAGTAGGCTCCATCACATATAGATTGTCAAAATGGTTAGTTTCTTTATCAAACCATTTAGTGGGTAAGGTGTCAAATTCTAATATCATGAACAATATACATTTAGTCAACAAGCTAAACAATGTCAATGCTAATTTTGATTTAAAACTAGTCAGCTTCGATGTTTCCTCACTTTTCACAAAAGTTCCAGTTGATGACCTTTCAGAATATTTATTTGATGTCTGGATGATATTCACTTACCTGTTTCAAGGATTGTTTTCATTGATCTGATAAAACTATGTATAAAAGATTGTGTATTTCAATTCAAAAGAGATTATTTTGCTCAAAAATTTGGTATGGCAATAGGTAATCCTCTTTCACCTGCACTAAGTAATCTTTATATGGAATTTTTTGAAACAAAATTACTAAAGGATATTTTACCTTCTAATGCAATTTGGTTTAGGTTTGTAGATGATGTTCTTTGTGTTTGGCCAACAAATGAAAAGTTACAAATATTTCTCCCCTTACTTAACAATTTAGTACCTTCCATCAAATCTACTGTAGAAAATGAAAATAATGGTATGCTACCATTTTTAGATTGCATGATCCATAGGCAAGGAAACAAGTTTAAGTTTAGCATATACAGAAAACCTACCAATGTCTGCTCATATATCCATTATTACTCATCTCAACATGACAGCTAAATTATCATATATATATATATGTATATATATATATATATATATATATATATATATATATATATATATATATATATATATATATATATATATATATATATATATATATATATATATATATATATATATATATATATATATATATATATATATATATATATATATATATATATATATATATATATATATATATATATATATATATATATATATATATATATATATATATATATATATATATATATATATATATATATATATATATATATATATATATATATATATATATATATATATATATATATATATATATATATATGTATATATATATATATATATATATATATATATATATATATATATATATATATATATATATATATATATATATATATATATATATATATATATATATACATATATATATATATTTTTTTTTTATACTTTGTCGCTGTCTCCCGCGTTTGCGAGGTAGCGCAAGGAAACAGACGAGAGAAATGGCCCCCCCCCCCATACACATGTATATACATACGTCCACACACGCAAATATACATACCTCCACAGCTTTCCATGGTTTACCCCAGACGCTTCACATGCCTTGATTCAATCCACTGACAGCACGTCAACCCCGGTATACCACATCGCTCCAATTCACTCTATTCCTTGCCCTCCTTTCACCCTCCTGCATGTTCAGGCCCTGATCACACAAAATCTTTTTCACTCCATCTTTCCACCTCCAATTTGGTCTTCCTCTTCTCCTCGTTCCCTCCACCTCCGACACATATATCCTCTTGGTCAATCTTTCCTCACTCATTCTCTCCATGTGCCCAAACCATTTCAAAACACCCTCTTCTGCTCTCTCAACCACGCTCTTTTTATTTCCACACATCTCTCTTACCCTTACGTTACTTACTTGATCAAACCACCTCACACCACACATTTTACATCAAACATCTCATTTCCAGCACATCCATCCTCCTGCGCACAACTCTATCCAGAGCCCACGCCTCGCAACCATACAACATTGTTGGAACCACTATTCCTTCAAACATACCCATTTTTGCTTTCCGAGATAATGTTCTCGACTTCCACACATTCTTCAAGGCTCCCAGAATTTTCGCCCCCTCCCCCACCCTATGATCCACTTCCGCTTCCATGGTTCCATCCGCTGACAGATCCACTCCCAGATATCTAAAACACTTCACTTCCTCCAGTTTTTCTCCATTCAAACTCACCTCCCAATTGACTTGACCCTCAACCCTACTGTACCTAATAACCTTGCTCTTATTCACATTTACTCTTAACGTTCTTCTTCCACACACTTTACCAAACTCAGTCACCAGCTTCTGCAGTTTCTCACATGAATCACCCACCAGCGCAGTATCATCAGCGAACAACAACTGACTCACTTCCCGAGCTCTCTCATCCCCAACAGACTTCATACTTGCCCCTCTTTCCAAAACTCTTGCATTCACCTCCCTAACAACCCCATCCATAAACAAATTAAACAACCATGGAGACATCACACACCCCTGCCGCAAACCTACATTCACTGAGAACCAATCACTTTCCTCTCTTCCTATACGTACACATGCCTTACATCCTCGATAAAAACTTTTCACTGCTTCTAACAACTTGCCTCCCACACCATATATTCTTAATACCTTCCACAGAGCATCTCTATCAACTCTATCATATGCCTTCTCCAGATCCATAAATGCTACATACAAATCCATTTGCTTTTCTAAGTATTTCTCACATACATTCTTCAAAGCAAACACCTGATCCACACATCCTCTACCACTTCTGAAACCACACTGCTCTTCCCCAATCTGATGCTCTGTACATGCCTTCACCCTCTCAATCAATACCCTCCCATATAATTTACCAGGAATACTCAACAAACTTATACCTCTGTAATTTGAGCACTCACTCTTATCCCCTTTGCCTTTGTACAATGGCACTATGCACGCATTCCGCCAATCCTCAAGCACCTCACCATGAGTCATACATACGTTAAATAACCTTACCAACCAGTCAACAATGCAGTCACCCCCTTTTTTAATAAATTCCACTGCAATACCATCCAAACCTGCTGCCTTGCCGGCTTTCATCTCCCGCAAAGCTTTTACTACCTCTTCTCTGTTTACCAAATCATTTTCCCTAAACCTCTCACTTTGCACACCACCTCGACCAAAACACCCTATATCTGCCACTCTATCATCAAACACATTCAACAAACCTTCAAAATACTCCCTACATCTCCTTCTCACATCACCACTACTTGTTATCACCTCCCCATTTGCGCCCTTCACTGAAGTTCCCAATTGCTCCCTTGTCTTACGCACTTTATTTACCTCCTTCCAGAACATCTTTTTATTCTCCCTAAAATTTAATGATACTCTCTCACCCCAACTCTCATTTGCCCTTTTTTTTCACCTCTTGCACCTTTCTCTAGACCTCCTGTCTCTTTCTTTTATACATCTCCCACTCAATTGCATTTTTTCCCTGCAAAAATCGTCCAAATACCTCTCTCTTCTCTTTCACTAATACTCTTACTTCTTCATCCCACCACTCACTACCCTTTCTAATCAACCCACCTCCCACTCTTCTCATGCCACAAGCATCTTTTGCGCAATCCATCACTGATTCCCTAAATACATCCCATTCCTCCCCCACTCCCCTTACTTCCATTGTTCTCACCTTTTTCCATTCTGTACTCAGTCTCTCCTGGTACTTCCTCACACAGGTCTCCTTCCCAAGCTCACTTACTCTCACCACCCTCTTCACCCCAACATTCACTCTTCTTTTCTGAAAACCCATACAAATCTTCACCTTAGCCTCCACAAGATAATGATCAGACATCCCTCCAGTTGCACCTCTCACCTTTCGCACGCCTATCAATTAACACGTAATCCAATAACGCTCTCTGGCCATCTCTCCTACTTACATAAGTATACTTATGTATATCTCGCTTTTTGAACCAGGTATTCCCAATCATCAGTCCTTTTTCAGCACATAAATCTACAAGCTCTTCACCATTTCCATTTACAACACTGAACACCCCATGTATACCAATTATTCCCTCAACTGCCACATTACTCACCTTTGCATTCAAATCACCCATCACTATAACCCGGTCTCTTGCATCAAAACCACTATATATATATATATATATATATATATATATATATATATATATATATATATATATATATATATATATATATATATATATATATATATTGGAAAGGATCACAATTTTGAGCGTGATCAAGATATTCCTATAAGCCCACGGGGAAAATGAAACACGATACGTTCCCGAGTTCACTTTCGTGTAAAACTCACATCATCAGGGGAGACACAAGAGAGAAATATAACAGTTAGTTGATATACAACGAAGAGACGTAGCTGGGACGCCATTTGGTAAACATGTGATTGACCAAGACAGAGGAGGAGCGTATCATAAACTTATCATTTTACAAATTTTATCAACACTAAAGTTATCTAATTTGTACAGACCATCACTGATATTGAGATTATAATTCTTTGTGTATTTAATAACAGAAGATTACTCCAGCTCTATTACCACTAGAAATATCATTGGATCTTCTGTCATTAAATACACAAAGAATTATAATCCTATCATTAGTGATGGTCTATACAAATTAGATAACTTTATTCTGCACATTAGCCTTCTATTAACCCCGTTATCGCTGTCGTTTATCCGTTTATTTCTGGCATTTTCCTCAAAGTATACCTGACTTTATAATATATTTTTCTAAACGACTTTTGAAAGTATTTATGGTTTTAGCATTCACAACGTCTGACGGTAACTTATTCCAGTGTTAAACCACACCTATAGGAAAAGAAACTTTATCCCACGTCCGTACTACATCATTTAGCTTTGAGTTTTATTCCATTTGTCCTGGTAACCGCATTTTCTTGTATTTCGAAAAGATGCTCGAGGTTTACTTTATTGAACTTATTCAGAATTTTGAACACTTGGATTAAGTCGCTGCGAAGTCAACGTGTCTTAAGGGAGAAGAGATCCAATCATTATAGCCTCTCTTCGTATACCATATTTCTAAAGGATGAATTCCAGATTTCTTCAACTTGCCTGTCGGCTGATAGAGAGAGAGAGAGAGAGAGAGAGAGAGAGAGAGAGAGAGAGAGAGAACCTACCTACGAGTATTTACGATCACAAAAAAATACTGAAAACAAAGGCCCCGCCGGGAATCGAACCCGGGCCAACTGTTTATGAGGCAGACGTGCTAACCACTACATCACGGAGCCACTTGTCAGTGTCAGAAATATTTCTTATATATCAACAAACGTGACTGAGACTTAAAGAATCTGGTACAAACATTATGGTTATTGTGATAAATGATTTGTTTATGATAAATCTAAATTGTGTTGCATTATAATGATTGTTCAGAACCAAGATCTTTAAGCCTGAATCCTTAAGATTATATAAGATATAATAAAAACATGTTAGATACATAAGAATTTGATTTTAAAGAACAGAACGTATTATCATGTGGGTATCTAAGTGAAAATGAAATACAAGGAGTTAGTTTATGGCAGGAGTATTTTATCTTTGAACAAAATATCTACATCTACGTCCCTGATCTTTCATCATCATTTCTTATGCTTACTATCAAGAATGTCTTTTATCTAACATAAAAATTCTGTATAGGTATTTGATTAATGTTCCCAACGACGCGTTGTATAACTCTTCGTTAGTGAAGTTCATTTCGTGTAATGGATCATGCATTACAAAGCTGTGTCTATCCACACAATTGTTACACGTCCCTGGTAAAGATATATTCTAGAGATAACGTACATATAACATATGTAAGTTTTCTATAAACATTTATAAAAAAAAATTCCTCAGGGACAATAGCTAAGACTTTCGTTTTAAAGTTGATCAGTTGTAAGTGATCAAGCATTACAAAGGTGTGTCCATTGCCACAGGTCCTACTGATCCCGGGTCAAGGTATTTCACCATCTTTGTATCTTTAACCTTTCTAGTTATAGATGTTTCATCCCTGATTCCATCCTCACAATCGATGTATGTGGTTTGTGTTGTCTTTA
>NC_092281.1:31755125-31823785 GCF_036320965.1 Panulirus ornatus
TGTGTGTGTGTGTGTGTGTGTGTGTGTGTGTGTGTGTGTGTGTGTGTGTAGTGATACAAAGACTATATAAGAAAGACAGGAAAGCAGGAGTAATCTCGCGTGAGCAATGGCTGCTTTAATTGTGCACGTTGTCAACAGCTGGTGGTACTAATTACCCTTGTGCTGTCTAGCTGTCTGTTTGTTGACGAAAACTTTACAGCGAGTTTACAGTTTGAAAAAAGAGAAGAGAAAATAATCCAAAACTTGTTTTTCATGTTTTTCCCAAGGATAAAGTCTTGTACGCACGACTTGAGACAACTATGAACAGTAACATATATAGGTAACATTAAACACAATGTTAGGGACCAAATCAACTGGACGATTTCATCAACAATCATGCCATATCAACCAGGACATATTTCATTCTTTAACATTAAAGCAACATATTTACATACATAACCTGTAATTGGTCCACGTAAGCCTAATGATCCTGATGAAGTAATTATGCAGATAAGAGATGATGGGAAATACTCTAACAATAATGAGCTTGAAAACAAAGTTAATTAGCATAAGTGACTCGTCAATAAGTAAGCTCAAGAATATTTTTTTCTTTAATTACAAAACTGTAGGTATTGAAGAAATATGGTATGTACTTCCTCATATCTAAAACCTTCGCCTTTATCTTTGTTGAGTTTGTGGAAAAATGTGGTTGTTTGTTATCTATTTGCCTTGGATTTATCCCATCCTTGTTTTGCTGCAACATTATTTGATGTCTTACTTTATATTTCCATAGATTATTATATTTTTGAATGTTAGTGCTTGTTCTATTGGTGTCATTAACTACATAATCTTATATAAGTATACAAATTATTCATAATTTGCATATATTATTTTCTTTGCCTTTTATCTAATAATGTAAGATGTAGAATCTATGATTTTAATCTCCTACTATACGTTGATCTGTTGTTGGATGGACAGCCTAGTCTATATGTCATTTTCATGTATGAGAACTTCAATATTTTCTAGTTCTCTTTCTCTTTTCTTTACTTATATTATCTGAGCCTTGCATTTTCTTCATTGTATTTTATTGTTTTTGTGTGATATTTTTATATCACATATTACATGGGCAACATCTTTGGTTGGTTTCATCTTTGTGTTACGGGAATTTTGTTGTGTGTATATATTGTTATCCTCGTCTAGTATTTAGTTTTGTTTATTCCTTATTTCACACTAAGTTAAGAGAAATTTTCCCCCATTTACCCATTACTCACCAGTACCATCAGTTCAGTATACTAATATTAAACACAGACCACCACCACGCCATACCGTTTTGTGATGAGACCTGAAGTCAGGTTAGCCTCGCCCTAATTATTGGCATAATGATTCATCTCTGATGATGATGATGCGCCCCTCACTCACACTGTCCGAAAACACACTTCACTCCAAGGACTGACACAGCCACACACACACACACACACACACACACACACACACACACACACACACACACACACACACACACACACACACACACACAACACACACACACACACATATATACATACACACACACACACACACACACACACACACCCACACACACACACACACACACACACACACACACACACACACACACACGTGTAGTGTTGTAAACACTGGGTTTCACAACCGTCCACACACTAGGCTCGTGCCACATCGTGCCATATCATGGCTGGAGTGTGTGGACTGCACTTGTCAGGGAAGCTCAGCCCCACAACATGGCCAGCCGTAGCCGAGCACGGGTATCGCTCACGTGAGCCAAGATGGCATCATGGCAAGATATGAGGGGCCTCGCTGGACAGGCTTTAACCCTGAATGTGTGAGCGTCCATGACTGACAGCTTATATTGTGTCATAACAACAGCGGCTGCTTACACGAAGTATTGATGGAAATATAAGTCAATTCACCGCTGGCTAAACGTGTTCACCTTCTCTAACATACAATAAACCATTACACCAGCACATGAACCCATACTATATAATAGCAACCTTGTAATATGGATCTGAGAATTCAGTGATTGCAAGTCGTGTGATTACTTAAATACTATTGTATTGATATACCTCCTCCTCCATCTGTCATGAAGGTCAACCTTGTATTGTACTCCAACACTTGCTGATCATATCATACCACCATAAAGCCACTCACTACCCTGCTATCACACATTATCTTTTCTAACACGTGACGTGGTGCTGACGTCAGCTACACTGCTATAATGATACACATTATCTTGTTGTAAACATCACTTGGATATGATGCTTCGGGTTTTCATTTCTTATGATAATATAACTATATAGTTCATACTGCTTTATTTGTGTGGTTAAGCACATTGTGTAGAGAGATACACTGAAACACGTTCTGGTAATCACAAGCTACAGAATAACTGGCAGCTCAGGAGGCCAGGGTCGAGTGTGTCATAACATGGTAGAGGTTCAGAATAATCTTTTAGTAACTGTAGTAGTATTTTGTCTACACAGATATCATAATAAACTTTGAATCCACATAGATAATATTAAACATGTACATATACACTTGTAGATATATCTATATGTATCTAAATGAGGCAGATGAATGTGTTATGTACTTACAAATGTTACTGAAAGCTTAAAGATTCCGGTAAAAAACATAACGACTGTTGTGATAAATGTTTTTTTTTTGTAATAAATGTGTATTGTGCTGCATTTTGTGGCCGTCACAGGGCCAAGATCGTTCAGCCAAAATCCGTTAAGGTCTGGAAGAAGTGATGAAAGGCGTTGAGAATATATATTTATTAATAATTACAAAACACAGACTATGTTCTCCTCTTGGTGTCTAAAAGATGACCCAACACAAGACGACTACTTGAAGATCAAAGTTTTTAGACATTTAACAAATTATTTGCTGTTACGTCCCTTTTCTCTCAGCATCATTTATCTGGTTTACTTCGAAGAACTGCCATGTACTACCTAATATGATCATTCAGTATAGATATTTCCTGAATGATCTTCAACAACGTGTTGTATAACTCTATTGTTGACATTATTTCGTGTAATGGATCAAACATTACAAAGTTGTGTCCATCCACACAGGTGTTACACGTCCCAAGTAGAGATAATTCCTAGATATGGCGTCTGTCTAACATAGATATATTATCTGTTAATATTTGTATAATATTCCCCTGCTGGATGGTACTTAAGACTTTCGTATTAAAGTTGATCAGTTGTAAGTGATCAAGCATTACAAAGGTGTGTCCATTGCCACAGGTGCTACTGATCCCGGGTAAAGGTATTTCACCATCTTTGTATCTTTAACCTTCCTAGTTATAGATGTTTCATCCCTGATTCCAGCCTTACAATCGATTTTTCCTCCTTATCCTTATCATATAATTAGTCAGTTGAAGTGCAGAACACGCTTTTCAGTCCAGCCACTTTACTGTGTTTCTCAAATGATACCATTGAAATGGTGTTACCGGACTCCAACTGTAAGTAGTTACACCTGGAGTGACAAGTCACCATCGGCAAGGCAAGTAACCCACGAGTAACTGAATTTGTCTTGGCTGTGACTTGCTCTTCCATTATTTATATATATTAAAATCTGACAGTATGAATCAAAAGCCAGAGGAGGAGGAGCAGTACACATTGCTCATAATGTTTATGTATTGGCTTTACATCTCGACTAATAATTGCACCTACGTCTTTCTCCTTCTTTGATAGTTCTATTTCTAAATCTTATGATGATCCTCTAATTTGCCTGCTATTTGCACAAGGTATATCATTTTGCGCATACCTACAGTGAATATCACTGGCCACCATTGTACACTGTACAACGAGACGCTGGTCATCTTTCTGCAGTCGTCTTGCGTCATCGTACCAGTTGATAATGTTGGCTGATTTTGCCATCGTGAAATTGCTTTTAGTAATCAGTGTCTCTTATAGATATCAAATATCAGGAAAATCTATCAAACTCGTAAACACAATTTGACTGCATGTGCGAAAAATCGGATATAAGTTTCAAAGATTTTTCTGAAGAGAAGTATAGAACATGCACATATCATATCTATTGTATCACATATCAGTTCACCAGCTAGATATACCATTATAACATATTATGAAACTAATATTTGTCCTGATTCATGTACAAGGACCATCTTCTACACATGACCAATATTTCACAACCATCACAAAATGATTCACTGATAAAGCCAGTGTATGTAATGTCCTTCCTTTTCCTCAGCTCATTAGGCATTTTCCGTGAACCAACCTATATGTTATTTGTCCCCTCATTTGTGACCTTGTAGTTGTTGTACGGTGGAGTAATGCTTGACTTGCTATACTGAGGGACAGACACACTGACACAAGCCATTATTGGATAAATTGACAAAAATGAAGAGATAAATGTCTTGAAATATATGTCAAGTGTAATGATACATCGACTTATGTACATTTTAGGAATCATTTACAAATTCAAAACATAGAATTCATATGATGGCATAGTGTGTTTAGATAGATTTCTAACTCTTAATGTTCTTATCAGTTCAGTCCAAGGAAAAAAAAAGTGACAAATAAAGCCAGATAACAGTGTGTCATAAGACCAGAGCCCCTGCCAAGCTGGGACTTGGCCAAACATAAACAACCACTTTCTTATAGACGATTAGTCAAGGTTCTGGGTCGAGCACCAGGATCTATTGACCTCCGACATAATATATTTTCTCTGATCCTTCATCATCACCACCACACTCCCGGCACCCATCAATAAACCCTTCCCAAATTCCTCACTTCCTTATAAACTCGTCCCTGTAGTCAACAATTAAGAAACCTAAACCGACCAAAAAGCATTACGTTGTTCAACAATGTAAACCCCAGCTAGGGTGAGCCTTAGACACTCTTACGGTATATTGTGATGGACGAAGGATTTACTACCCTGGTAATGTATTACACATTTACTTATTCTAACAACCTATCACTGATTACCGTTAAATACATATGGCAAAAATATGTTTTACTTGTGGACTTCTAGTGAAAATACATGGGATATCGCATGCAAGCTAAACATTTGATACGATAATAAATAAGATTTCATAACTTTTCTGGAGCACAAGGTACAGAAATATATGTAACGTGATATCGTTAAGATTAGCACATCTAACATAAAAATTTCTATTTTGCAGATAAATGTTTTACATGTAGAAATCAATAATGTTTTCAACAACATAAAGATAATTGCGTCAGTATCTATGTTGCTGACTTTTTATCCGGGTTTTACACACTGTAGAAAAGAATTGTTTAGAGAAAAGTAATGTAATTATTATCAACACAAGGTTCAAGGATTCTAAGTTATGAGTTTCTACTCTTCAAAATGTTAGCATCATCCACTGAGAAAACTTTGAAAAAACAGACTTTTATTTTGTGTGATGAGAACTAATGACAAATTATTTACGTTTTTCTTAAGAATATTCTTTATGAATCAAATGAAGGTATTTTGTTAGATAAAAAATTTACATCAGTAACAACGAGAGATAAACAATCAATATTCATAAACTTTATCTTTGATGAATTAAAGTTCATCAAATGACAGATAAAGATTATTATATACAATTTCCAACAATCTTATTGACATCATAAAACCAAATATGATTAATAAATTTTTCAAATCATCAAAAGTAAAAGAAGAAGCCGTCCGGAGGTAAGTTGTTTCCCCCGGCGTAAACACTTATAGGCGGAATCCGGTAACACCTCTTGAATAGCATGTATAAGACAGAGTAGAGTGGCTAGGCTCAGAAGCATGTTCTCCACTTCAACTGACTAATGATATGTTAAGACAACACAAACCACATACATCGATTGTGAGGATGGAATCAGGGATGAAACATGTATAACTAGAAAGGTTAAAGATACAAAGATGGTGAAATACCTTGACCCGGGATCAGTAGCACCTGTGGCAATGGACACACCTTTGTAATGCTTGATCACTTACAACTGATCAACTTTAATACGAAAGTCTTAGGTATTGTCCCTCAGGAAAACTTTTTATAAATATTTATAAAACACATATATATGTTAGATATACACTATCTCTAGAATATATCTTTACCTGGGACGTGTAACACTTGTGTGGATAGACACATTTTGTAATGCATGATCCATTACACGAAATGAACTTCACTAACGAAGAGTTATACAACGCGTTGTTGGAGAACATTAATCAAATACCTATACAGAATTTTTATGTTAGATAAGAGGCATTTATTACAAGTGAACATAAGAAATGATGAAAGAAAAGGACGTAGATGTAGATGTTTTATTAAGAGATGAAATATTCCTGCCTTAAATGGTCTCTCTTATAATTGATTTTCTGTTAGATACAAACATGCTAATGTAATCTGTTCCTTATGATCATAAATGTTTATGTTTTTAAAACGTTTTTATCATGTCTTAAGGATTCTGGCTTACAGACCTTGGTACTGAACAACCATTATAATGCAACACAGTACATATTTATCATAAACGAATTATTTATCACAATAACCATTATGTTTGTACTAGATTCTTTAAGTCCTCAATCACGTTTGTTAATATATAAGAAATTCTTTCTCCACATCTCAATGCATAACATATATCTACACGTGTGGAAATATATGTATATGTTTTTATATTTTTTTCCTCATCTTTTCTAATCAACCTACAAGGTATATGTCTAAAGAAAATACTGGATAAAATCCTAAGTTATGTGTGTGTGTGTGTGTGTGTGTGTGTGTGTGTGTGTGTGTGTGTGAGCACACATAGTAAAGGTTAAGGGACGGAACAACACGAGTGTACAACTCTCTCCCGTAATACATAAATACTAATCACACACACACACACACACACACACACACACACACACACACAGAGCGGCGCCAGGCTGGAGGCGGGGCATCGTGACGTCACAGGCAAGTCCCTCCCCCCGCCAGATCCAAACATGTGTTGTGTCTGGTGATGGCGGTTCAAGATTTCCCACATTTATATTGATCTTTACATTATCATCCACTCCCAAAGTCACCTGGCATTCTTGTGTTTCAACAACAGACGTGATATATGCAACACCAGGCAAACATTGTACCATTATCTGATAGGTTAATTGGTGCAGAATCAAGAACCAGTGAATTTCATCGCCGCCATAAGTAAGTAAGGAAGGTGACTTTAATGATGATAAATACGACCTGGTATGGCTGTGTCTACACACTACCGCCATCTGGTCAACATTGTACATATGATCATTTAAACTCTGACATTTAAACACAATTTTTCAAAATTCCTCCCACAAACGCGAACTTAAAATCCATCCATTCAACTCCGTCATTTATTCAGGAACATTTAAGCGTCAGTATTCGAGCGTTATCATTTCAGCTGCGTTATTTGATCAGAGACTTTTAAACTACATTATATAAAGACAAACATTGAAAGTATGTCATTTAAACGAAAATTTGTGCAAAGCGTCATTTAAACTTAAACTTTTGATCCCGTCAATAACTTTAAAATTCTCTCAAACAACTGCGAACTTTTAAACTCCGTCAAATTGCAGCTGTTTTAGGAAATGTCTCATTTAATTGAAAAAAATTATAGTCACTTAATTCAACGATATCCTTTGAAGTCTGTCTTTATATAATGAACCATCAAACTCCGTCTCTGGAAATAAACATAAGCTTTAGTTCAGTTACTGGAAAGGAAGTTTGTACATTCTATTGAAGTCCATCACTTAACGCGAACTTTTAAATGCTTCCATTTCCTGGGCCATTCATTCCCTGGCTACCATTCATAATATGGCCTTTTAAACTCTGTGTCTACGATGTTCTGTTCACCGTTGTCCACAGTATCGAGATAGCACCAGGAACATAAGATAATGCTTCATACCCTCACATACATTCCTTACCTGTCATATGTAATGCAACGAAAGCACAGCCCACAGTCCAGAACCAGGCCCTACAACCCTGTCCGTGGTTTACCCCATTTGATTCATATGTCCTGCTTCAGTTCACTGATAGCAGGTCGTCCCCTGTAAATCACATCGCCCTAGTTCACTTTATCCTATACACGCCTCTCACGTGACCTTGAGCATATTCAGGCCCTGATCACTTAAACTCTTGTTCACTTCCTCCATCCATCTCCAATATGGCCGCCCTATTCTTGTCCTCTACACTTCTGACACATGTATCCTCCTTTAACCTCCCCTCACTCACTCTCTCCAAATGTCTAAACCATTTCAGTACACCTTCTTCAGCTCTGTCAACCATGTTCTATTTATCATGACACATCTCTCTTACCCTATCATTACTTACTGGATCAACCCGCGTCACACCACATGTTGTCCTCAGACATTTCATATTCAACACATTCACTCCATCATCAAATCTTCCTCATACTGTCTCTACCTTCACCGCCGACTGACATCACTCTTCAAGCTCAGGAATGTCTATACCATCTTTATTGTACCTGAGCCGCGCCCCAGCCAGGTCCTCCTGACTAACTAGAGCCACACACACACAGGCACCACCAGCTGGACACAACACACACAATCCTCCTGGGTCCATCTCACACCACCTACCAAGATGTGCTCATCTGGCTGACCCCGTCCACCCCACCAACACCACCCCTGACCCCCATCACCCCCGGCACAATGACCTCTCTCTCTCTCTCTCTCTCTCTCTCTCTCTCTCTCTCTCTCTCTCTCTCTCTCTCTCTCTCTCTCTCTCTCTCTCTCTCTCCTCATCCCCACGGACCGCCGTTCGTCAGTACACTCGACTTGTACCAATCACAGCTGGAACACAGAGATATAAGACCAGTCCTATACCTATTATTGTGAACGTCATCAACAATCCAGGAACAAGTACACAAGCTAAGCAAGTAAACTGCTGCTCAGTTTTCCACTTATCGACTTAGTTAAGACAAACAAAATATTACCAGGTGTACCACAGTGTTGTGTGCCCGACTGACTCAGTAACATCATTACTGGAACTCCACCAGAGTCTGTGTTGTCGCTTACCCCTCCGGAGCCACAGCCGACCGACCCCACATAAATAGCAATTGATAGTTTGAGGAAAATAATGATTCCTGCCTTAAAGGTCAATAGTGAGGAATGGTCGGTCTTCAAGATTATTGCTCTGATGTTAACAAACATGGCCAAGTGAATCTGGTCATTTGTAGTGAAACGTTAATTCTATTATGGAAGTGAGCAATGGAAGGAGTGATGCAGATTGATCAGGTGGAGGAAGTAGGTGAGGTAAGGTGTGGTGATCAGTCACACCATTTACATGTTGGTCACAGGAAGAGTTTAGTAAACACTATCGTCTCTCACAAGAATGAACCAGGTTTGTTCTGGAGAAGATAAGAGGGAGGGAGGCTGCCTAGATGGAAGAGGTCAATTATGGTAAGATTACTGGAATGATTGACATTATTATATCTGATGTAGGAATAATGAGCCTCATAGTTTGCCTGATCTTCGTAACGTTCATCACGATCACTTTATGTAATAACTCACAATGATATATAATCTCCACATCTCACTCCCTCACTCATACTCTAGTTCTTTAATATAACACCAGTGCAAAACATAATGGCTCACTAACCAAAGATATTAGCGCCGTGTGCCTTAATTACTAATTCATCCTCATTCTTAATAAAAATAACAAGAACATTCATCTACCAAGGCTTCTAATGAATCTAATAGTCTATCAATGATGACATTTATATTGATCTTCCTTCAACCTTCTGAAATGTTAATCTTCTTTCATGTGTGATCTTAAAATCAGTTCAGGTTTTGCCACACTAAAACCTTAAATTCATCAACTTGTTATTTTCAACTACTTTCCCATTCCAACTGAGTGGAGCAAGACAACCCTTTTTTATTGAAGGATAAGTTATGAAGGTTCACTTCTCTACCTCTCGTCCCAAGCCTCTCTCTCCTGTCCAGCCTGACTCTCGTCCCAAGCCTCTCTCTCCTGTCCAGCCTGACTCTCGTCCCAAGTCTCTCTCTCCTGTCCTGCCTGACTCTCGTCCCAAGCCTCTCTCTCCTGTCCTGCCTGACTCTCGTCCCAAGCCTCTCTCTCCTGTCCAGCCTGACTCTCGTCCCAAGCCTCTCTCTCTGGTACAACCCAACCCTCATCCCAAGCCTCTCTCTCTGGTACAACCCAACCCTCATCCTAAGCCTCTCTCTCTGGTACAACCCAACCCTCATCCCAAGCCTCTCTCTCTGGTACAACCCAACCCTCATCCCAAGCCTCTCTCTCTGGTACAACCCAACCCTCATCCCAAGCCTCTCTCTCTGGTACAACCCAACCCTCATCCCAAGCCTCTCTCTCTGGTACAACCCAACCCTCATCCTAAGCCTCTCTCTCCTTCAAAGCCTCACTCTCCAGCCAAACATCTTGTGTTCAGCCTCTCTCATCCCGAGCTTTTCTCTCCTACAAAGCCTCACTCTCATCCCAGGCCTGCCTCTCCCTCCCTCTGCACCAGCGGTATTTCAACATTTTCAGTGTTGCAGGTCCACATGAATTTGGGGAAGAATTAGAAAAATTATGGAACTCTTTATAATGTGTCCCATTTTCTCAACGTTGCTTGAAATCTTACAGTTGCATGTGCCGGGCTACCACAATAACCGCCACCTGATTGCCACTCTCCTGGAGGAGGAGGAAGAAGCCGATGTTGTGATAGTAAACATCACATGATGCATCACTAATGGTCATAAGATCAAACATTATGGCTACACATCCCGACAATCACCAGACTGTGTGTGGCACACCACGAAGGACGGAGTCGCCCGCCAGTCTTGTACGAAGCACAATACAATATCTCGCTACTTCCTGCCGCTTTCAGTACTTTCTATCAGTCAAGATACTCACACTACGTACGTACGTACATCGTTCTATTATCCTTTGTACATCTTCACAACTGGCGTTTTGGACCTTATCTGAATGAGTCAGATCAAATGGTTATCAAGGATACAGAACACATAACACTTGGCCACTGTCTTTTTTCTTTCATACTCTATTTTTCATATTTGTTTGCCATTTCCCGCAAGAACAAGGTAGCGTCAGGAATAAGTGAATGAATCCTAGAGGGAAACTTAGCTGGGCTCCTTCCTCTATTCCTTCATTTGAAAAGTAATACAGAAGGGGAAGATTTCCAACCCCCCCAGTTCCCAACCCTCAGTCGCCTTCCACGATATGCAGAAGATACGTATGCAGATAAATAGACAGACAGGCAGACAGACAGACAGACACACACACACACACACACACACACACACACACACACACACACACACACACACACACACACACACACACACACACACACACACACACACGGAGTATCGCCGAGAATGGATAAAGGCAAGCAAGGTAAGAATATGTACATGTGTATATATATTCCTATGAGTCCACATGGAAAACGATAAGTTCCCAAGTGCACTTTCGTGTAATAATCACATCATCTGGGGAGACACAAGAGAGAAATATAACAGTCAGTTGATATACATCGAAGAGACGTAGCTAGGACGCCATATGGTAAACATGTGATTGTCCAAGACAGACAACGAGTGTATCATAAACTTATCATTTTGCAAATTCTATCAACAGCAAAGTTATCTAATTTGTATAGACCATCACTAATATTAAGATTATAATTCTTTGTGTATTTAATAAAAGAAGATTCAATGATTTTTCTCGTGGTAATAGAGTCAGAGTTAATAACTGAGATGGCATTACTCCAGTCAGTACAATGATCATAGTTTTTAACGTGATTAAACAAGGCATTTGATTTTTGTCCCGTTCTTATACTATATTTATGTTGCTTAAGTCTAACAGAAAGATCCTTACCAGTCTGCCCAACATAAAATTCATCACAGAGAGAGAGAGAGAGAGAGAGAGAGAGAGAGAGAGAGAGAGAGAGAGAGAGAGAGAGAGAGAGAGAGAGAGAGAGAGAGAGAGAGAGAGAGAGAGACTGCACAACCATATTGCCTCCATATGTACTGAGACTCACAACAGCGATACGCCTTACTTGTATATGGTTCATTCAGACCAGACGAGCTTAGCCCACCTGGACAGACGTGAGATGAGACGCGGAATATGACGGTAACATTACCATGTCACGACAGCCACCGACCCACCGGTGCACCACGGATCAGGCGATGCAGAGACGGGCAGCATGATGACGACCCTGGCTGCACCTGGACACTGGGGACGTCCAACATGATGACGACCCTGGCTGCACCTGGACACTGGGGACGTCCAACATGATGACGACCCTAGCTGCACCTGGACACTGGGGACGTCCAACATGATGACGACCCTGGCTGCACCTGGACACTGGGGACGTCCAACATGATGACGACCCTGGCTGCACCTGGACACTGAGGACGTCCAACATGATGACGACCCTGGCTGCACCTGGACACTGGGGACGTCCAACATGATGACGACCCTGGCTGCACCTGGACACTGGGGACGTCCAACATGATGACGACCCTGGCTGCACCTGGACACTGGGGACGTCCAACATGATGACGACCTTGGCTGCACCTGGACACTGGGGACGTCCAACATGATGACGACCCTGGCTGCACCTGGACACTGGGGACGTCCAACAACAGCAGATAATAATGTGGACGAGTCTGCCTCCGCTCGTCAACCACCACCTTACGCTGAAGCCTCATAATGACTGGATGGAGGAAGGTATGGCGATACACCGTCTGTTTACACTTCATGTTTCTCTCGGTTATAAAACTAAAACAAGAAAATAATACTAAGTTTTAGTATTTGTATTGTATGACTACAGTTAACCCTTGTGTTAGTAATACAGTGGCCGGAGTGGCTACTGTGACGTTGATGTAATATCCATTTGATAAATCTCTATCTAAATATGACCTTCAGTCATAAAGACTGCACCACAAACCTTTCATTGCCTTGAAATCTTAAGAGAATCAATGTTAACCTTTGTATGTTTTATATATGATCCAGTGACTTTAACCCCAGCCACCGTTGTACACAGTCATATCCCTGATATGTGGACACCTGGAACGTTGTAGATAATTTATCATGAAGGTCCCAGTACTGTGTCCACGCCATACCCACTCCAACAAAGGGCGCCTGTGGACGACGATGACGTAGGGAGGCTCTTCAAGCAAACCTCATCATAAGTTTACAAGGACGATCTCTTTGTGTTTTCTGTCATCTACTAAGGAATATTTGTCAAGCGTTTGGTGTGTCCACAACTGTTTTATACCTTCGGAGTTATATTTCTTCCTCTTGTGTATCACTAACATTGACTCTCGGGTCGCATGAGTTTCACTACAACGAAATTCGCAGACGTTACTAAAGGTGAGACGTAAGACCACGTCAGGTAGTCAACAGATGCGACAACTTGACATAACTACCGTTAAATGGTACATTGGATTGTGTTTCCTGCTTGTTTAATTCTTGCTTTGTTTGCATTAACATTTGTCTATTGATTTATAGATTATGGCTGGAGGTAACCATTGTCAACTCTTCATAATTAATGATGGTCTGTGGTAGGTTTACTCCCTACACCCATCATCCTTCTTGGTCCCAAATCTATTTCAGGCCACCCAGACCACTGGTGCCTTGTGGATGTACCAATGTGACCCTATGTTCGTACAATTGTTCTTAAGCCCGTTTCTTAGGCAGTGTTACCTCTGTGTTTTGTGAAAATTGTCTCCTTACCAGCGAGTATTGTAAGAAAATGGTTTAATAGTCTATCTTGCAACTGCATCAGCTACTACAGATAATCAGAAAGTGTAAACATTCAGCGGTTCATGAATGCCAAGCGGTTGTTCAAGCCAGGCAAAATGTGTGGATGACCTTGACGGAGTAAGCAATGTGTTGATGAAGTTATGGCCAGTGGTGTGGCGAGGGAGGGTCTGGGCAGGCAGGACACGATTGAGTGATGTTTCGTATCGTCAAGCCTCATTCCTTCCCTTGTCTATGTTTTACTTTTGATGACATTCATAGAGAATGCAGCTAAGGAGTTACGTTTTCTATACACAACATAGATGCTATTCGTTTTTACAAAATCGTAGTTTACTTGCAAACGGTAAAATCACTCATATGTAGCTTTGCCAGGTTTCCTCCTAAATTTGTTCTCCATATTAGATTTATCATACGTCAACGTAACAACTTAAAACAGAGATGGTCACGAAGTACAAAGATTAAAAATGATGAAAGGCTTTGATAATCTCGATCTAACAAATTACCTAAGGCTAGATCTTCTGATCTAAGTCGTATTAATGGATGCAGTCTGGTGGGAAAACATTCTACCTTCACTGAGGCCAAGTGTTATTTGCTCAACCTAATTGTTAACATACAGACTGATGATTCCCCTGTAACTTCCATGGTATACACACTGACCAACTTGGCAAGTGGTACACCGAGTACAACGCCACACCTCCTGACTCCTTCCCAACCCACATGATGAAGGTCATGGACAACTTGTATGACCGCTACCTAACATTACCTGGACCCAAGATGACATTAAAAATTATTGATAAATTCTATCTTGCTTGAGAGAACAAAATCTTTAATACTAAAGAATGATGGAAAGAAACAGCAAGATAATATCTTGGGGGATAAAGTGTGTCGATCACCGCAGACAAAATTGAGGATACAACATAGAATAGAGAATTTGTCTCTGATGATGCTCTTGCCTCCTCTGACGTCCACATGTTATCCACATAAACACAGTACGTTACTACAGTACATACAGTAATATCAGTCGTAACAACACTATGTATGTAGTCGTGATTACCGTAACATGTGAGTGGCAAGATTGGATGACGTAACGTAACAATATCAGACTTCATCATTCTCAATAGTTTAGGTGGATCATGTAATATTTGACGTTGCTTCATGTTTTATCAGATGATAAAATGATGGCTGGCCTAATGACCTTCACAAGTCAGTGGTCATTAAATCCCACACAGCAACCAACCACTCAGGATGACCAGGAGGGAGCCACCTGGTGCAGACCAAGTGTACCAGCCTGGTGGAGAGGGTCAACTGCTCCACCTCAGGATAAGAGCTGCTCAAGTTCTGTAGTGAGGGACACTCCAAGTGGCATGTGAAACTACCAGTCTTAGTTATAAACTACCGCCAGCCCACCCGGCCGGTGGGTGGGTGGCTGTGGCCAACATGAACCCAGGGACTACACACACACACACACACACACACACACACACACACCGCCCACTGACCTGACCACCGGCCGGTGGGTGGCTGTGGCCAACATGAACCCAGGGGCTACACACACACACCGCCCACTGACCTGACCACCGGCCGGTGGGTGTGGCCAACATGAACCCAGGGGCTACACACACACACACACACACACACACACACACACACCGCCCACTGACCTGACTACCACCACTGTGACCTGACCACGTGTGCCATGTAGCTCATCCTTGGACAACATTAATCAAATACCTAGACAGAATTTTTATGTTACATAAAAGACATTTCTTGATAGTAAACATAAGAAATGATGATGAAAGATAAGGGACGCTATTAGAGGTAAATATTTTGTTAAAATATGAAATACTCTTCCTCAAACTAGCTCCCTGTACTGTATTTTATTTTACATACCCAGAGGAAAATATATTGTATGGTTAATCACTATAAAGGTTCATGTTTAACAGGTTTTCTATTTCTGATAGTATTTCACTGATTCAGGTTTAAGAACCTTGGTTCTGAACAACCATTATAATGCAACACAATACATATTTACCATAAATAAATCATTTATCACAATAACCATTATGTTTGGACCAGATTCTTTAAGTCCTCAATCACGTTTGTTAATATATAAGGAATTTTACCGCCACATTTCAATACATAACATATATCTACACGTGTGTAAATATATGTATATGTTTTTATAAATTTTTCTTTGGCTTTTATAATCAAGGTGTAAGATATCCGTCTGAAGTAAATACTAGATAATATTATATGTTATGTGTGTGTGTGTGTGTGTGTGTGTGTGTGTGTGTGTGTGAGCGCACACAGGAGTGAAAACATATTTTACACTTACAAGGTTAAGAGACGGGGCAACACGAGTGTACAAATCCTTCCTCAAAAGACTCACGTGATAATGATTAAAGTAGTACACACACACACACACACACACACACACACACACACACACACACACAGAGCGGCGCCAGGCTGGAGGCGGGGCATCGTGACGTCACAGGCAAGTCCCTCCCCCCGCCAGATCCAAACATGTGTTGTGTCTGGTGATGGCGGTTCAAGATTTCCCACATTTATATTGATCTTTACATTATCATCCACTCCCAAAGTCACCTGGCATTCTTGTGTTTCAACAACAGACGTGATATATGCAACACCAGGCAAACATTGTACCATTATCTGATAGGTTAATTGGTGCAGAATCAAGAACCAGTGAATTTCATCGCCGCCATAAGTAAGTAAGGAAGGTGACTTTAATGATGATAAATACGACCTGGTATGGCTGTGTCTACACACTACCGCCATCTGGTCAACATTGTACATACCAACCTTTAAACTGTGACATTCAACCACAAGGTTTAAGGTCGCTCATGAAAACGCGAACTTAAAATCTATCCATTTAAATCTACCATTCATCAATCAACATTTAAACACCATCATTTGAACGTAAACCTTCCAGCTGCGTTATTTTACCAGAGTCCTTTAAGATACGTCATATAAACACAAAACTTGAATGTACGTTAAGCTTGTGCAAACCATCATTGAATCTCAAACTTTTGATTTAGAATTGTAATGAAATTGCAAACTTTTAACTCCGTCAAATTACAGCTATTGTACGAAATGCTTAACTGAAAAATTTTAATGTCAGTTAATTTAACGATATCCTATGTGGTTCATCTCTGAAACACAAACCTTTAAACTTTGTCTCTAGAACTAACCACAACCATCAAGTTCTATATGTGGAAAGGAAATTTGTATAATCTGTCAAAATTCGTCGTATAACGCGAACTTTTTAATCCTTCTATTTACCTGGGCCACTCTTCCCTGACTGCCATTCATATTTTGTCCTTTTAAACTGTGACTTTATTACACTTTCATTCATTCATCATGACTTTATTACACTTTCATTCATTCATCATGACTTTATTACACTTTCATTCATCCATCATGACTTTATTACACTTTCATTCATTCATCATGACTTTATTACACTTTCATTCATTCATCATGACTTTATTACACTTTCATTCATTCATCATGACTTTATTACACTTTCATTCATTCATCATGACTTTATTACACTTTCATTCATTCATCATGACTTTATTACACTTTCATTCATTCATCATGACTTTATTACACTTTCATTCATTCATCATGACTTTATTACACTTTCATTCATTCATCATGACTTTATTACACTTTCATTCATTCATCATGACTTTATTACACTTTCATTCATTCATCATGACTTTATTACACTTTCATTCATTCATCATGACTTTATTACACTTTCATTCATTCATCATGACTTTATTACACTTTCATTCATTCATCATGACTTTATTACACTTTCATTCATTCATCATGACTTTATTACACTTTCATTCATTCATCATGACTTTATTACACTTTCATTCATTCATCATGACTTTATTACACTTTCATTCATTCATCATAACTTTATTACACTTTCATTCATTCATCAAGACTTTATTACACTTTCATTCATTCATCATGACTTTATTACACTTTCATTCATTCATCATGACTTTATTACACTTGCATTCATTCATCATGACTTTATTACACTTTCATTCATTCATCATGACTTTATTATACTTTCATTCATTCATCATGACTTTATTACACTTTCATTCATTCATCATGACTTTATTACACTTTCATTCATCCATCAGACTTTATTACACTTTCATTCATTCATCATGACTTTATTACACTTTCATTCATTCATCATGACTTTATTACACTTTCATTCATTCATCATGACTTTATTATACATTCATTCATTCATCATGACATTATTACACTTTCATTCATTGATCATGACTTTATTACACTTTCATTCATTCATCATTACTTTATTACACTTTCGTTCATTCATCATGACTTTTTTACACTTTCATTCATTCATCATGACTTTATTACACTTTCATTCATTCATCATGACTTTATTACACTTTCATTCATTCATCATGACTTTATTACACTTTCATTCATTCATCATGACTTTATTACACTTTCATTCATTCATCATGACTTTATTACACATTCATTCATTCATCATGACATTATTACACTTTCATTCATCCATCATGACTTTATTACACTTTCATTCATTCATCATGACTTTATTACACTTTCATTCATTCATCATGACTTTATTACACTTTCATTGATTCATCATGACTTTATTACACTTTCATTCATTCATCATGACTTTATTACACTTTCGTTCATTCATCATGACTTTTTTACAATTTCATTCATTCATCATGACTTTATTACACTTTCATTCATTCATCATGACTTTATTACACTTTCATTCATTCATCATGACTTTATTACACTTTCATTCATTCATCATGACCTTATTACACTTTCATTCATTCATCATGACTTTATTACACTTTCATTGATTCATCATGACTTTATTACACTTTCATTGATTCATCATGACTTTATTACACTTTCATTCATTCATCATGACTTTATTACACTTTCATTCATTCATCATGACTTTATTACACTTTCATTCATTCATCATGACTTTATTACACTTTCATTCATTCATCATGACTTTATTACACTTTCATTGATTCATCATGACTTTATTACACTTTCATTCATTCATCATGACTTTATTACACTTTCATTGATTCATCATGACCTTATTACACTTTCATTCATTCATCATGACTTTATTACACTTTCATTCATTCATCATGACTTTATTACACTTTCGTTCATTCATCATGACTTTTTTACAATTTCATTCATTCATCATGACTTTATTACACTTTCATTCATTCATCATGACTTTATTACACTTTCATTCATTCATCATGACTTTATTACACTTTCATTCATTCATCATGACCTTATTACACTTTCATTCATTCATCATGACTTTATTACACTTTCATTGATTCATCATGACTTTATTACACTTTCATTGATTCATCATGACTTTATTACACTTTCATTCATTCATCATGACTTTATTACACTTTCATTCATTCATCATGACTTTATTACACTTTCATTCATTCATCATGACTTTATTACACTTTCATTCATTCATCATGACTTTATTACACTTTCATTGATTCATCATGACTTTATTACACTTTCATTCATTCATCATGACTTTATTACACTTTCATTGATTCATCATGACCTTATTACACTTTCATTCATTCATCATGACTTTATTACACTTTCATTCATTCATCATGACTTTATTACACTTTCATTCATTCATCATGACTTTATTACACTTTCATTCATTCATCATGACTTTATTACACTTTCATTCATTCATCATGACTTTATTACACTTTCATTGATTCATACTTATCTTGTTTCATTTTCGCCGTGGACTCATGGGAATATACTTGATCACGCACAAAATTGTGATCCTTTCCAGTATATATATATATATATATATATATATATATATATATATATATATATATATATATATATATATATATATATATATATATATATATATCCTTCAATATGTTTACTTTCGATAATGAGGAACAGAAGAAGGAGCCAAGCAAGTAAATTTCGTCAAAGACATCTCTCTTTTCTTAACGCTGCCTCGCAAAGATTTTCATTAATTCAAATTGAAGAAACAGACGTATTTTTCTATTGTCTGGTTAGCTCAGTGGTAGAGCGTGAGTCTCACACACTCAAGGTCGTGGGTTCGAGACCCACACCAAACATATTTTTGTCTTTTTCTTGTTTCATTTTGTCCGCATCACATGTGTGCAACATTCAGTATGTTCGTCCAACGTTATAGTGAAGATCTTCACAATAAATTGAGGTTTTCGACCTTATCTGAAAGGGTCAGGTCCACCAAGACGTCCTTGAAATCTTCCAGAAGCTTCTGGCGATCCTCCTCCAACTGCTGGGCACATCAGAGTTAACATGGGCCGGACATCGGTTGTGGAACGACTTAATCTGCTTCCGGTAGTTAGCAGGGATGATAATGAGGGCTCTGACCTCATACCAGGTCAGCTTAGTTCCAGTCTATTGCTTAGTTCCAGTCTATTGCTTAGTTCCAGTCTATTGCTTAGTTCCAGTCTATTGCTTAGTTCCAGTCTATTGCAACGACAATAAAAAAGTAAAACTCATTTCTTTGTGGAAAATTGAGAGGAAAACACGACAGCAACATGGAGATTTACCCTGCGGTTATTTTGCCGGCTAGTCGGCAACGGTCGGTCAAACAGTATTTTGCCGTGGTAATCTCAGTACTTCATATAATACTATGTCACAAAATATGTTCTTGGGGGCGTAGCTCAGTGGTAGAGCACTCGCTTGGCATGCGAGAGGACCCGGGTTCAAACCCCGGCGCCTCCATTTTTTATTTGGGAAATTCATTGTTTTCAGTCTTGTGTGTGTGTGTATATATATATATATATATATATATATATATATATATATATATATATATATATATATATATATATATATATATATATATATATATATATATATATATATATCGTTCGATCAGTCAAGTTAAGCAGCGTTGGGTCTGGTCAGTACTTGGATGGGTGACCGTCTGGGAACACCAGATGCTGTTATCCCTGGGGATAGGGAAGAAAGTATACTTGCCACGTATTCCCTGCGTGTCGTACAAGGCGACTAAAAGGGGAGGGAACAGAATGCCGGAAATCCTTTACTCTTTTTCAATTTTTCAAAAGACGGAACAGAGAAGATATAAAGATATTGTAAAGATGTAACTAATATAAGATATAAGAATGAATGGAAGATACGGATGTAGCTGAAACAAGGAGTAATGAAGATTAAGGTGCAGTGAAAATTATTCTGTAGTGAAGATAAATATATATGTTGAGATTTTGTATTGAACATCAAGAAGTAATGATAATGATGAGAGTGTAGTGACGATGAGGGTTTAGTTAGGGAGTGGTGACACTTGCCTTTACAATGATAATAAGGGAGTAACACAATGAGGAACACAAACTTTACAAAGCTACGTTCAAGTCAGACTTTGAACTAAGTTCGGTAAACAGAAAGATGATGTTAAGATGAGAGTGTAGTGAGGAAGAGCATAGTGATGATAAGGATATTGTCAAGATAGGTTGTACTGAAGATACGAATGTAGTGAAGATACCAATGTAGTAGAGATAAGGGTTATTAAAGATTAAAGTTTATTTGAAATGATTATGTAGTGAAGATAAAAATTATTTTTAGTGAACATCAGAGAGTACAATGATGATGGTATGGTAGAAGTAACTGTGTAGTGAAGTAGAGGGTATAGTGAAGATATAATTTAGTGTAATGGATCATACATTACAAAGCTGTGTCTATCCACACACGTGTTACACGTCCCAGGTAAAGATATATTCTAGAGATAGTGTATATCTAACATATATATGTGTTTTATAGATATTTATAAAAAGTTTTCCTGAGGGACAATACCTAAGACTTTCGTATTAAAGTTGATCAGTTGTAAGTGATCAAGCATTACAAAGGTGTGTCCATTGCCACAGGTGCTACTGATCCCGGGTAAAAGTATTTTACAATTTTTGTTTCCTTAACCCTTCTAGTTATCTATGCTTCATCTCTGGCTTGATCCTTGCAAGTGACATTTATGTGTGTAATTCTCTTTATTCTTATCATATAATCAGTCAGTCGAGGTGCAGAACACGCTTTTCATCCTGGTCACTCCACTCTGTCACATACTATTATTCAGAAGGTGTTACCGGGCTCAACCCGTACGTCGTTACACCAGGAATGACAAGTAACCTTGGGGAAAGGCTGTATCATCGACCAGGGAAGGGAAGAAATAGCACAGTCTCATCGAAAACCTTTTTGCTTTATAGATATGTGCCATCATCCCCTGCTCCTGTGTGGAGTGCAGCAGCCACCAAGGTGTAGGAGCGTCATCAAAGGTGTGCTGGTGATGTGTGGTAATAATAATACGAAGGTGTAGGAGTGTCATTAAAGGTGTGCTGGTGATGTGTGGTAATAATAATACGAAGGTGTAGGAGCGCCATCAAAGGTGTGCTGGTGATGTGTGGTAATAATAATACGAAGGTGTAGGAGCGCCATCAAAGGTGTGCTGGTGATGTGTGGTAATGATAATACGAAGGTGTAGGAGCGCCATCAAAGGTGTGCTGGTGATGTGTGGTAATAATAATACGAAGGTGTAGGAGCGCCATCAAAGGTGTGCTGGTGATGTGTGGTAATAATAATACGAAGGTGTAGGAGCGCCATCAAAGGTGTGCTGGTGATGTGTGGTAATAATAATACGAAGGTGTAGGAGCGCCATCAAAGGTGTGCTGGTGATGTGTGGTAATAATAATACGAAGGTGTAGGAGCGCCATCAAAGGTGTGCTGGTGATGTGTGGTAATGATAATACGAAGGTGTAGGAGCGCCATCAAAGGTGTGCTGGTGATGTGTGGTAATAATAATAATACTGTTCACACCATCACCTGGGCTGAGACTCAGGACCTGTTACCCTCCTCCTGAGAAGGACTATTTTTGTGTCCCTACTCATCACACTCTCGACCTTCTTACTATCTTCAAACGATCGGAAATAAAGGCAGATCGTAACTCCGTTAATGAGGTAATAAATTCCCTACGATGAAAAGATATTGTGTTTAGGATTATGAAGAGCAAGGAATAGACCCAGATGAGCCAGTGTCCGGGCGTGGCCACTCCTCCATATTGTGTCCCCGGTAGCCACTTGGCCAGCGCTACTGTGTGTCGACTCCCTATTGGTGGACTGCTGCTGCTTGCGATTTATGATTGGTCCTCTGCGGCCCAATGATTTCTGTGCTACGCCTCCGCGGTAGTTGATTGGTCATCGATTGTGAGGATGGAATCAGGGATGAAACATGTATAACTAGAAAGGTTAAAGATACAAAGATGGTGAAATACCTTGACCCGGGATCAGTAGCACCTGTGGCAATGGACACACCTTTGTAATGCTTGATCACTTACAACTGATCAACTTTAATACGAAAGTCTTAGGTATTGTCCCTCAGGAAAACTTTTTATAAATATTTATAAAACACATATATATGTTAGATATACACTATCTCTAGAATATATCTTTACCTGGGACGTGTAACACTTGTGTGGATAGACACAACTTTGTAATGCATGATCCATTACACGAAATGAACTTCACTAACGAAGAGTTATACAACGCGTTGTTGGAGAACATTAATCAAATACCTATACAGAATTTTTATGTTAGTAAAAGACATTGTTGATAGTAAACATAAGAAATGATGATGAAAGATAAGGGACGTGGTTAGCACATCTGTCTCGTAAACACTTGGTCAGGGCTCGATTCCCAGCGGGGCCTTTGTTATCAGTATTTTGTTGTGATCGTAAATACTCATAGGAGGGTTCTCTCTCTCTCTCTCTCTCTCTCTCTCTCTCTCTCTCTCTCTCTCTCTCTCTCTCTCTCTCTCTCTCTCTCTCTCTCTCTCTCTCTCTCTCTCTCTTATCAGCCAACAGGCAAGTTGATATGTGCTGGGTGATTGGGTGGGTGGGTGGGGTGCAGAGTGGCTCGCCGTCATATGGCATGAACTTCATCGCTCTCACTCAGTCACGCAATCTACATTCATAGTGGCTGGCTGGGGGGAGAGAGAGAGAGAGAGAGAGAGAGAGAGAGAGAGAGAGAGAGAGAGAGAGAGAGAGAGAGAGCTCTGTCTTATGAATTCATCTAACGAGATTTTGCCAAAAGGCAGGGCAAGCGCGTAACGCTCTCCGCAGAGAAATATATTGTCACGAAGAAAATGATCAAAGTGGTGGGAGTAAGGTGTTGTGATGTGTTATGTCTGGGAAGGAGAGGTTGTATGTTTGTGGAGTGAGAGCCAGCAGACAACGTCTGGGTGAGACAGGAAGGTAAGAAAGCTGCCTGAGTCAGAGGAGTGGTAATTAACAGCCACTAAAATGCCACGTGATGCCTGGAAACTGTAGTGACGTAAGTGACATGGGGGGGGCCTGCATGGGTCTGCTGGTGGTGGCGGGGTTGTCGTCAGAGACCAAATATAAATGTTGATGTTGCATGACATTAAGGTGAGGCTGTTGTGTGGTGTGGCGGGAAAGGTAGTATGATATTGGAAGCTGGTAATGTGGTATCGTACTCAGGCATGAAGCTCTGAAAGATCTGTGTGGTTGAAAACGACGGCGCGACCTTCAGGTATTATGATGGCCTGACCTTTCACCTGACCATTAAGGTTATACGGGCATGTATGTACGTAACCGTAAGTATGTTTTCCTTTGTCATTATGTGTTTACAGTATACATTTGACCAGCTGGTGATCTCAATGGTGTCTGTCCTAAGGCCTGGCGTAAACTTTTGGACATACAAGCATAAAAGAAAGTTGTGGAGGCAAGCGTAGAGAAGGAGATTCTTGTGAATATTTCATGTGTGCTTCCATCATGCAGACCACAATGTTGTTGGGTCAGGCTGGAGGTTTGGAGAGGCAAAGGAGAGACTGGACCTGATGACTTGTGTAAGGGAACGAGAGACTGACGTGGTACCTCTCCTCTCCTGCCTGACTCTCGTCCCCAGCCCCTCTCTCCTCTCCTGCCTGACTTATACAGTGGTCAATGAATAATAAATTATACAGTGGTCAATGAATAATAGATAATACAGTGGTCAATGAATAATAAATAATACAGTGGTCAATGAATGATAAAAAATATAGTGGTCAATGAATGATAGATAATACAGCGGTCAATGAATAATAGATAATACAGTGGCCAATGAATGATAGATGATACAGTGGTCAATGAATAATAGATAATACAGTGGTCAATGAATAATAGATAATACAGTGGTCAATGAATAATAGATAATACAGTGGTCAATGAATAATCATTTCGTGCTCTTAGATTAGAGTGGTCTAATATTATAACTAAACGTGGTTACTGTGGTTGGCCTAAACTTGACATAAGTTATTTCATCCCGATAATGGACGTCAAAATAGTTACACTAAAACAAATATATGCTATCTTTCATGTGTCCGTCATACGTAGTGTTTCCACGTTTCATTTTGTACTGATCAATTGTCCAGTGTTGTGGCAGTTGGCAATAGTCCATATCCCTACCTTGGAGTCATGTTATCAGTTTTCATCTGAGAAAATGTTGTGATTTAAAAGAAAAATGTGATGATTTGCAGCTTCATGTCTGTGCTTCATGTCGACTGAAATATCTTGCAACGTAAGAGACGACAAGACAGGTGTACATAGGTACGGGCTGTCTGTAAGGGGTGCACATTGACTAGCAAGTCATATACTATTTAACAAGGCTATCACCTGCTTTAGTGGACTCTGGGGCCATATTGAATATGAGAAGTTTAGCGTTTGTTTTTCGAAATTTGTTTGTGTGGGATCTTTCATGATGTTCATAATGTAGACTGTTGATGGCGTTGAGCCACAATGACATTTGTAAAGGCTGTATAATGTAGAGCCAATGACTCTCGCACTTCAGATTGCTGCTGCAGACGTGCTCATCCACAAAACACTCTTGTGTTACATTGATTACAATTTACTCAGCTTTATCTCTGCTTCCGTGTTGTCTCTTGTGTTATATTGATTACAATTTACTCTGCTTTATCTCTGCTTCCGTGTTATCTCTTGTGTTACATTGATTACAATTTACTCAGCTTTATCTCTGCTTCCGTGTTGTCTCTTGTGTTATATTGATTACAATTTACTCTGCTTTATCTCTGCTTCCGTGTTGTCTCTTGTGTTACATATATATATATATATATATATATATATATATATATATATATATATATATATATATATATATATATATATATATATATATGTATATATATATATATATATATATTTTTTTTATACTATTCGCTATTTCCCGCGATAGCGAGGTAGCGTTAATAACAGAGGACTGGGCCTATGAGGGAATATCCTCACCTGGCCCTCTTCTCTGTTCCTTCTTTTGGAAAATTAAAAAAAAAAAAAAAAAAAAAACGAGAGGTGAGGATTTCCAGCCCCCCGCTCCCTTCCCTTTTAGTCGCCTTCTACGACACGTAGGGAATACGTGGGAAGTATTCTTTCTCCCCTATCCCCAGGGAATATATATATATATATATATTCCTATGAGTCCGCGGGGAATATGAAACACGAAAAGTTCCCAAGTGTACTTTCGTGTAATGATCACATCATCAGGGGAGAAAGTGCACTTGGGAACTTTTCGTGTTTCATTTTCTCCAGTAGACTCATAGGAATATCTTGATCACGCGCAAAATTGTGACCCTTTTGCAATATATATATATATATATATATATATATATATATATATATATATATATATATATATATATATATATATATATATATTTTTTTTTTTTTTTTATACTTTGTCGCTGTATCCCGCGTTTGCGAGGTAGCGCAAGGAAACAGACGAAAGAAATGGCCCAACCCCCCCCCCTCATACACATGTATATACATACGTCCACGCACGCAAATATACATACCTACACAGCTTTCCATGGTTTACCCCAGACGCTTCACATGCCTTGATTCAATCCACTGACAGCACGTCAACCCCGGTATACCACATCGCTCCAATTCACTCTATTCCTTGCCCTCCTTTCACCCTCCTGCATGTTCAGGCCCCGATCACACAAAATCTTTTTCACTCCATCTTTCCACCTCCAATTTGGTCTCCCTCTTCTCCTTGCTCCCTCCACCTCCGACACATATATCCTCTTGGTCAATCTTTCCTCACTCATCCTCTCCATGTGCCCAGACCACTTCAAAACACCCTCTTCTGCTCTCTCAACCACGCTCTTTTTATTTCCACACATCTCTCTTACCCTTACGTTACTCACTCGATCAAACCACCTCACACCACACATTGTCCTCAAACATCTCATTTCCAGCACATCCATCCTCCTGCGCACAACTCTATCCATAGCCCACGCCTCGCAACCATACAACATTGTTGGAACCACTATTCCTTCAAACATACCCATTTTTGCTTTCCGAGATAATGTTCTCGACTTCCACACATTCTTCAAGGCCCCCAGAATTTTCGCCCCCTCCCCCACCCTATGATCCACTTCCGCTTCCATGGTTCCATCCGCTGCCAGATCCACTCCCAGATATCTAAAACACTTCACTTCCTCCAGTTTTTCTCCATTCAAACTCACCTCCCAATTGACTTGACCCTCAACCCTACTGTACCTAATAACCTTGCTCTTATTCACATTTACTCTTAACTTTCTTCTTCCACACACTTTACCAAACTCAGTCACCAGCTTCTGCAGTTTCTCACATGAATCAGCCACCAGCGCTGTATCATCAGCGAACAACAACTGACTCACTTCCCAAGCTCTCTCATCCCCAACAGACTTCATACTTGCCCCTCTTTCCAAAACTCTTGCATTGCATTGCAATATATATATATATATATATATATATATATATATATTGGACAACCATGATGTAAGGCAACATGCTGTGAATATGGCAGACAGTATTGTAAAATGTAAATATCCCATTTGTTTTATGATTATCTGTTGAGAAGAAAGTTTCAAACAGTTGTTGAATGATAAAAGTCCAACGTACTTAAATTTAAAAGAAAATCTATTAGTTTAAACATCAGTTATGTGTTGCAGAGCAGTTTAAGGTGATGGAGAAGATAGCAACTATAGTTAGATCACTAAGCACTTTCTGTCAATACTGTGTGTTCAATACTGAAAATAGGGGTGGAGTAGAGGCTTGTTCTCTGTTAGTTGTATCTTTAAATGCTCCCAAAAGTGACCCTATGACTCGCCTCAGCTTTCATGATTCCATTCACTGCTATCTCCACTCTCAGGTTTCATAAACACTAAATTTCCTCCAAAATTTTTCCATTCAAACTTGCACCTTTTATAACCTTGCTTTTATTCACATTCACTCATGACTTTCTCCTTTCACACATTCTCCCTATCTCGGACATCATTTTTTTGAAGTTTGTCATTTGAATCTTCTGTCGCAGCTGTGTCATTAACAATCAACAACTGACTCGCCTCATAGGCCCTATCACACTCTCCAAGACCCTTGCATTCACCTCCCTCACCACCCCATCCCTAAACAGATTAAGCAGCCATGATGAAATCACACTCCTGATTCAGACCCACCTTCACCTGAAACCACTAATCTTTTCCCCACCTACTCAAACACATCTTACTCCTGTGATAAAAGTTCACTGCTTCTACTAGCTCTCCTTCTGCACCATGTATTTGTAATGCCTTGCACATAGCATCACTATCAATTGGATCACATGCTCTCTCCAGATCCATAAATGCCAAATACAAATACTTCTGTGTCTCTAAGTATTACACATTCTTCAAAGCAAACACCTGCTCCACACATCCTCTACCAATCCTGAAACCATTTTGTTCCTCACCAGTCTGATGCTTTGTGCATGCCACCATCATCTCAATCACCACTCTGCTTCTTATTTTACATACACATAGCAAACTTATACCTCTGTTGTTGTGATGCTCACCTTTGACTTCCTTGCCTTTGTATAGTGGCACTCCACATGCATTCTGCCAGTTCTTAGGAACCTCAACATGATCTCTTCTCTCTCTATCTGTTTATATCTTTGATGCCTGTTCCCTTCAGGAACTCCATAAAGAGAGTGGCTAAGGCAAAAGGGTCTCCATAACTGATGAACTCCATTGATGCTCTTTAGCCTTTAGTGTCTCTTCCTTAATAGACCACTGGCAGAGGAAAACTCTAGCACAGTGTTTTCAGAGGCTCTCAGCATGATCAATTCATTGAAAATCCTAAGTAACCAAACCAGAACACAGTCACCTTTCTAAAGAAATTCAGTTGCAGTAAGTCTACTCTGTCAACCTTGCCACATTTCATTCTGCTCAAGGCTTTCTCATGTCTTTTCACCAGACCACTTGCCATGACGTTTGTTTTATCCACTCCCCGATTCAGACGCCCTACGTCTGCCACACAGTCATCACATACATTCTTCAATCCTTTGAGGTACTCACTCTATCCTATTTTCACCTTATCACTGTCTGTTATCACTTACCCTTCACAGATGACCCCATTTTTTCCCCTCTTACTATCATTATCCTTCCAAAACATTTTCTTGTTTTCCCTGAAGTTTGGTGGATGTGATTTTTTTTAAGAACTTTAGACTTCAGTCTTATTTTGAGGTGAGAAGAAATATTGTGTATTATGACTTTAGTCATAATTCATACCCAAAAAGATAATTTTTGATTTGATTGAGAGGAAATCAATCAGTTGGCATTATATCCAATTAAATCAGTTTTGGTTATGTACTGAATTGTACTTACTGTGTGTATATTTTTTCTTTTTTTTTTTCCGCTGTCTCCCACGTTTGCGAGGTAGCACAAGGAAATATATATATATATATATATATATATATATATATATATATATATATATATATATATATATATATATATATATATATATATATATATATATATATTCCCTGGGGATAGGGGAGAAAGAATACTTCCCACGTATTCCCTGCGTGTCGTAGAAGGCGACTAAAAGGGAAGGGAGCGGGGGGCTGGAAATCCTCCCCTCTCGTTTTTTCTTTTTTTTTTTTTTTTTAATTTTCCAAAAGAAGGAACAGAGAAGAGGTCCAGGTGAGGATATTCCCTCAAAGGCCCAGTCCTCTGTTCTTAACGCTACCTCGCTATCGCGGGAAATGGCGAATAGTATGAAAAAAAAAAAAATATATATATATATATATATATATATATATATATATATATATATATATATATATATATATATTGTTGGAATAGTGGTTCCAACAATGTTGTATGGTTGCGAGGCGTGGGCTATGGATAGAGTTGTGCGCAGGAGGATGGATGTGCTGGAAATGAGATGTTTGAGGACAATGTGTGGTGTGAGGTGGTTTGATCGAGTAAGTAACGTAAGGGTAAGAGAGATGTGTGGAAATAAAAAGAGCGTGGTTGAGAGAGCAGAAGAGGGTGTTTTGAAATGGTTTGGGCACATGGAGAGAATGAGTGAGGAATGATTGACCAAGAGGATATATGTGTCGGAGGTGGAGGGAACGAGGAGAAAAGGGAGACCAAATTGGAGGTGGAAAGATGGAGTGAAAAAGATTTTGTGTGATCGGGGCCTGAACATGCAGGAGGGTGAAAGGAGGGCAAGGAATAGAGTGAATTGGAGCGATGTGGTATACCGCGGTTGACGTGCTGTCAGTGGATTGAATCAGGGCATGTGAAGCGTCTGGGATAAACCATGGAAAGCTATGTAGGTATGTATATTTGCGTGTGTGGACGTGTATGTATATACATGTGTATGGGGGTGGGTTGGGCCATTTCTTTCGCCTGTTTCCTTGCGCTGCCTCGCAAACGCGGGAGACAGCGACAAAGCAAAAAAAAAAAAGAAAAAAAAAAATATATATATATATATATATATATATATATATATATATATATATATATATATAATATTCTTTTTTTTTTTTTTGCTTTGTCGCTGTCTCCCGCGTTTGCGAAGTAGCGCAAGGAAACAGACGAAAGAAATGGCCCAACCCCCCCCCATACACATGTATATACATACGTCCACACACGCAAATATACATACCTACACACCTTTCCATGGTTTACCCCAGACGCTTCACATGCCTTGATTCAATCCACTGACAGCACGTCAACCCCGGTATACCACATCGATCCAATTCACTCTATTCCTTGCCCTCCTTTCACTCTCCTGCATGTTCAGGCCCCGATCACACAAAATCTTTTTCACTCCATCTTTCCACCTCCAATTTGGTCTCCCTCTTCTCCTCGTTCCCTCCACCTCCGACACATATATCCTCTTGGTCAATCTTTCCTCACTCATTCTCTCCATGTGCCCAAACCATTTCAAAACACCCTCTTCTGCTCTCTCAACCACGCTCTTTTTATTTCCACACATCTCTCTTACCCTTACGTTACTTACTCGATCAAACCACCTCACACCACACATTGTCCTCAAATATCTCATTTCCAGCACATCCATCCTCCTGCGCACAACTCTATCCATAGCCCACGCCTCGCAACCATACAACATTGTTGGAACCACTATTCCTTCAAACATACCCATTTTTGCTTTCCGAGATAATGTTCTCGACTTCAACACATTCTTCAAGGCAACTATTCGAAATACTGAGTACTCGAATACCCTTCGTCTCACAATGGTGAGCAACGGGGTCTATACTTGGTTGTTTCCGAACAGACGCACAGAGCCAGCTGATAGCGTTTTACCGAATCTAACTGTACAACGCGGAGGTATATGAATACGAATAAAGTGCATATGAACGCGCACCTTCACAGAACATACAAACCTCCAACAGCCAGGATCGAACCTGGGACCCCTGTGCAAGAGGCAGGCATGCTAACCGTTAGTTGTTTCCTATTATACAGTCCCATAGCCTAGCGGCTATATATATATATATATATATATATATATATATATATATATATATATATATATATATATATATATATATATATATATATATATATATATATATATATATATATATATATATATATATGTGTGTGGTGTGAGGTGGTTTGATCGAGTGAGTAACGTAAGGGTAAGAGAGATGTGTGGAAATAAAAAGAGCGTGGTTGAGAGAGCAGAAGAGGGTGTTTTGAAATGGTTTGGGCACATGGAGAGGATGAGTGAGGAAAGATTGACCAAGAGGATATATGTGTCGGAGGTGGAGGGAACAAGGAGAAGAGGGAGACCAAATTGGAGGTGGAAAGATGGAGTGAAAAAGATTTTGTGTGATCGGGGCCTGAACATGCAGGAGGGTGAAAGGAGGGCAAGGAATAGAGTGAATTGGAGCGATGTGGTATACCGGGGTTGACGTGCTGTCAGTGGATTGAAGCAAGGGATGTGAAGCGTCTGGGGTAAACCATGGAAAGGTGTGTAGGTATGTATATTTGCGTGTGTGGACGTATGTATATACATGTGTATGGGGGGGGGTTGGGCCATTTCTTTCGTCTGTTTCCTTGCGCTACCTCGCAAACGCGGGAGACAGCGACAAAGTATAATAAAAAAAAAATTATATATATATATATATATATATATATATATATATATATATATATATATATATATATATATATATATACATGGTGCTTTTGACAAGAAAATAGTGAAATTGGAAAAAATGTAGCTTAGATATTGAAGCTTATTGATACAGTGGTCAAATTTATGAGAACTACTATTGACGTTTGTGTAAATAAATTATACATTTCCTTTTTCCATAGCCAGAGGTTGAACCATTATGTGACATCCATTTTTTCATTGCATTTCAAGCTAGAAGTTTCAGTTTTCTAAATTGTTTCTTACATTTTTCATATGTATATATATGTGTGTGTGTGTGTGTGTGTGTGTGTGTGTGTGTGTGTGTATGTGTGCGTGTGTGTGTGTGTGTGTGTGTGTGTGTGTGTGTTCATATATATATATATATATATATATATTATCCCTGGGGATAGGGGTGAAAGAATACTTCCCACGCATTCCTCGCGTGTCATAGAAAGCGACTAGAGGGGACGGGAACGGGGGGCCAGAAATCCTCCCCTCCTTGTATTTTTTTAACTTTCTAAAATGGGAAACGGAAGAAGGAGTCACGCGGGGAGTGCTCATCCTCCCGAAGGCTCAGATTGGGGTGCCTAAATGTGTGTGGATGTAACCAAGATGTGAAAAAAGGTGAGATAGGTAGTATGTTTGAGGAAAGGAACCTGGATGTTTTGGCTCTGAGTGAAACGAAGCTCAAGGGTAAAGGGGAAGAGTGGTTTGGGAATGTCTTGGGAGTAAAGTCAGGGGTTAGTGAGAAGACAAGAGCAAGGGAAGGAGTAGCAATACTCCTGAAACAGGAGTTGTGGGAGTATGTGATAGAATGTAAAAAAGTAAATTCTCGATTAATATGGGTAAAACTGAAAGTTGATGGAGAGAGATGGGTGATTATTGGTGCATATGCACCTGGGCATGAGAAGAAAGATCATGAGAGGCAAGTGTTTTGGGAGCAGCTGAATGAGTGTGTTAGTGGTTTTGATGCACGAGACCGGGTTATAGTGATGGGTGATTTGAATGCAAAGGTGAGTAATGTGGCAGTTGAGGGAAAAATTGGTATACATGGGGTGTTCAGTGTTGTAAATGGAAATGGTGAAGAGCTTGTAGATTTATGTGCTGAAAAAGGACTGATGATTGGGAATACCTGGTTTAAAAAGCGAGATATACATAAGTATACTTATGTAAGTAGGAGAGATGGCCAGAGAGCGTTATTGGATTACGTGTTAATTGACAGGCGCGCGAAAGAGAGACTTTTGGATGTTAATGTGCTGAGAGGTGCAACTGGAGGGATGTCTGATCATTATCTTGTGGAGGCTAAGGTGAAGATTTGTATGGGTTTTCAGAAAAGAAGAGTGAATGTTGGGGTGAAGAGGGTGGTGAGAGTAAGTGAGCTTGGGAAGGAGACTTGTGTGAGGAAGTACCAGGAGAGACTGAGTACAGAATGGAAAAAGGTGAGAACAATGGAAGAAAGGGGAGTGGGGGAGGAATGGGATGTATTTAGGGAATCAGTGATGGATTGCGCAAAAGATGCTTGTGGCATGAGAAGAGTGGGAGGTGGGTTGATTAGAAAGGGTAGTGAGCGGTGGGATGAAGAAGTAAGAGTATTAGTGAAAGAGAAGAGAGAGGCATTTGGACGATTTTTGCAGGGAAAAAATGAAATTGAGTGGGAGATGTATAAAAGAAAGAGACAGGAGGTCAAGAGAAAGGTGCAAGAGGTGAAAAAAAGGGCAACTGAGAGTTGGGGTGAGAGAGTATCATTAAATTTTAGGGAGAATAAAAAGATGTTCTGGAAGGAGGTAAATAAAGTGCGTAAGACAAGGGAGCAAATGGGAACTTCAGTGAAGGGCGCAAATGGGGAGGTGATAACAAGTAGTGGTGATGTGAGAAGGAGATGGAGTGAGTATTTTGAAGGTTTGTTGAATGTGTTTGATGATAGAGTGGCAGATATAGGGTGTTTTGGTCGAGGTGGTGTGCAAAGTGAGAGGAAAAGGATTTGGTAAACAGAGAAGAGGTAGTAAAAGCTTTGCGGAAGATGAAAGCCGGCAAGGCAGCAGGTTTGGATGGTATTGCAGTGGAATTTATTAAAAAAGGGGGTGACTGTATTGTTGACTGGTTGGTAAGGTTATTTAATGTATGTATGACTCATGGTGAGGTGCCTGAGGATTGGCGGAATGCGTGCATAGTGCCATTGTACAAAGGCAAAGGGGATAAGAGTGAGTGCTCAAATTACAGAGGTATATGTTTGTTGAGTATTCCTGGTAAATTATATGGGAGGATATTGATTGAGAGGGTGAAGGCATGTACAGAGCATCAGATTGGGGAAGAGCAGTGTGGTTTCAGAAGTGGTAGAGGATGTGTGGATCAGGTGTTTGCTTTGAAGAATGTATGTGAGAAATACATAGAAAAGCAAATGGATTTGTATGTAGCATTTATGGATCTGGAGAAGGCATATGATAGAGTTGATAGAGATGCTCTGTGGAAGGTATTAAGAATATATGGTGTGGGAGGCAAGTTGTTAGAAGCAGTGAAAAGTTTTTATCGAGGATGTAAGGCATGTGTACGTGTAGGAAGAGAGGAAAGTGATTGGTTCTCAGTGAATGTAGGTTTGCGGCAGGGGTGTGTGATGTCTCCATGGTTGTTTAATTTGTTTATGGATGTGGTGGTTAGGGAGGTGAATGCAAGAGTTTTGGAAAGAGGGGCAAGTATGAAGTCTGTTGGGGATGAGAGAGCTTGGGAAGTGAGTCAGTTGTTGTTCGCTGATGATACAGCGCTGGTGGCTGATTCATGTGAGAAACTGCAGAAGCTGGTGACTGAGTCTGGTAAAGTGTGTGAAAGAAGAAAGTTAAGAGTAAATGTGAATAAGAGCAAGGTTATTAGGTACAGTAGGGTTGAGGGTCAAGTCAATTGGGAGGTGAGTTTGAATGGAGAAAAACTGGAGGAAGTGAAGTGTTTTAGATATCTGGGAGTGGATCTGGCAGCGGATGGAACCATGGAAGCGGAAGTGGATCATAGGGTGGGGGAGGGGGCGAAAATTCTGGAAGCCTTGAAGAATGTGTGGAAGTCGAGAACATAATCTCGGAATGCAAAAATGGGTATGTTTGAAGGAATAGTGGTTCCAACAATGTTGTATGGTTGCGAGATGTGGGCTATGGATAGAGATGTGCGCAGGAGGATGGATGTGCTGGAAATGAGATGTTTGAGGACAATGTGTGGTGTGAGGTGGTTTGATCGAGTAAGTAACGTAAGGGTAAGAGAGATGTGTGGAAATAAAAAGAGCGTGGTTGAGAGAGCAGAAGAGGGTGTTTTGAAATGGTTCGGGCACATGGAGAGAATGAGTGAGGAAAGATTGACCAAGAGAATATATGTGTCGGAGGTGGAGGGAACGAGGAGAAGAGGGAGACCAAATTGGAGGTGGAAAGATGGAGTGAAAAAGATTTTGTGTGATCGGGGCCTAAACATGCAGGAGGGTGAAAGGAGGGCAAGGAATAGAGTGAATTGGATCGATGTGGTATACCGGGGTTGACGTGCTGTCAGTGGATTGAATCAAGGCATGTGAAGCGTCTGGGGTAAACCATGGAAAGCTGTGTAGGTATGTATATTTGCGTGTGTGGACGTATGTATATACATGTGTATGGGGTGGGTTGGGCCATTTCTTTCGTCTGTTTCCTTGCGCTACCTCGCAAACGCGGGAGACAGCGACAAAGCAAAAAAAAAAAAAAAAATATTATTATTATCATTATTATCATATTATTTTGCTTTCTCGCTGTCTCCCGCGTTAGCGAGGTAGCGCAAGGAAACAGACGAAAGAATGGCCCAACCCATCCACATACACATACATACACGTCCACACACGCAAATATACATTCCTATACATCTCAACGTATACGTATATATACAAACACACAGACATATACATATATAACCATGTATATAATTCATACTGTGTGCCTTTATTCATTCCATCGCCACCTCGCCACACATGAAATAACAACCCCCTCCCCCCTCATGTGTGCGAGGTAGCGCTAGGAAAAGACAACAAATGCCTCATTCGTTCACACTCAGCCTCTAGGTGTCATGTAATAATGCACCGAAACCACAGCTCTCTTTCCATATCCAGGCCCCCCAAAACTTTCCATGGTTTACCTCAGACGCTTCACATGCCCTGCTTCAATCCATTAACAGCACGTCGACCCTGGTATACCGCATCAATCCAATTCTCTCTATCCCTTGCACGCCTTTCACCCTCCTGCATGTTCAGGAACCGATCACTCAAAATCTTTTACACTCCATCTTTCCACCTCCAATTTGGTCTCCCACATCTCGTTCCCTCCACCTCTGACACATGAATCCTCTTGGTCAATCTTTCCTTACTCATTCTCTCCATATGTCCAAACCATTTCAAAACACCCTCTTCTGCTCTCTCAACCACACTCTTTTATTACCACACATCTCTCTTACCCTTACATTACTTACTCGATCAAACCACCTCACACCACATAGTGTCCTCAAACATCTCATTTCCAGCACATCCACCCTCCTGCACACAACTCTATCCATAGCCCATGCCTCGCAACCATACAACACTGTTGGAACCACTATTCCTTCAAACATACCCATTTTTGCTCTCCGAGATAATGTTCTCGACTTCCACACATTCTTCAAGGCTTCCAGAATTTTCGCCCCCGTCCCCACCCTTTGATTCACTTCCGCTTCCATGGTTCCATCCGCTGCCAAGTCCACTCCCAGATATCTAAAACACTTCACTTCCTCCAGTTTTTCTCCATTCAAACTTACCTCCCAATTGACTTGACCGTCAACCCTACTGTACCTAATGACCTTGCTCTTATTCATACTTACTCTCAACTTTCTTCTTTCACACACTTTACCAAACTCAGTCACCAGCTTCTGCAGTTTCTCACATGAATCAGCCACCAGCGCTGTATCATCAGCGAACAACAACTGTCTCACTTCCCAAGCTCTCTTATCCACAACAGACTCCATACTTGCCCCTCTTTCCAAAACTCTTGCATTCAACTCCCTAGCAACCCCATCCATAAACAAATTAAAAAACTATATAGACATCACACACTCCTGCCGCTATCCTACATTCACTGAGAACCAATCACTTTCCTCTCTTCCTACACGTACACATGCCTTACATCCTCGATAACAACTTTTTACTGCTTCTAACAACTTGCCTCCGAAACCATATATTCTTAATACCTTCCACAGAGCATCTCTATCAACTCTATCATATGCTTTCTCCAGATCCATAAATGCTACATACAAATCCATTTGCTTTTCTAAGTATTTATCACATACAATCTTTAAAGCGAATATCTGATCCACACATCCTCTACCACTTCTGAAACCTCACTGCTCTTCCCAATCTGATGCTCTGTACATGCCTTCACCCTCTCAATCAATACCATCCCATATAATTTCCCAGGAATACTCAACAAACTTATACCTCTGTGATTTGAGCACTCACCTTTATTCCCTTTGCCTTTGTACATTGGCCCTATGCAAGCATTCCCCCAATCCTCAGGCACCTCACCATGAATCATACATACATTATATAACCTTACCAACCAGTCAACAATACAGTCACCACATTTTTGATAAATTCCACAGCAATACCATCCAAACCTGCTGCCTTGCCGGCTTTCCTCTTCCGCAAAACCTTTACTACCTCTTCACTGTTTACCAAATCCTTTTCCCTAACCCTCTCACTTTGCACACCACCTCGACCAAAACACCCTATATCTGTCACTCCATCATCAAACACATTCAACAAACCTTCAAAATACTCACTCCATCTCCTTCTTACATCACCACTACTTGTTATTTCCTCCCCATTCGCTCCCTTTACTGAAGATCCAAATTGCTCCTTGTCTTACGCACTTTATTTACCTCCTTCCAAAACATCTTTTTATTCTCCCTAAAATTTAATGATACTCTCTCACCACAACTCTCATTTGCCCTCTTTTTCACCTCTTGCACCTTTCTTTTGACCTCCTGCCTCTTTCTTTTATACATCTCCCACTCTTTTGCATTATTTCCCTGCAAAAATCGTCCAAATGCCTCCCTCTTCTCTTTCACTAATAATCTTACTTCTTCATCCCACCACTCACTACCCTTTCTAATTTGCCCACCTCCCACGCTTCTCATGACACAAGCATCCTTTCCGTAAGCCATCACTGGTTCCCTAAATACATCCCATTCCTTCCCCACTCCCCTTACCTCCTTTGCTCTCACCTTTTTCCATTCTGAACTCAGTCTCTCCTGGTACTTCCTCAAACAAGTCTCCATCCCAAGCTCACGTACTCTCACCACTCTCTTCACCCCAACATTCTCTCTTCTTTTCTGAAAACCTCAAGAAATCTTCATCTTCGCCTCCACAAGATAATGATCAGACATCCCTCCAGTTGCACCTCTCAGCACATTAACATCCAAAAGTCTCTCTTTCGCGCGCCTATCAATCAACACGTAATCCAATAACGCTCTCTGGCCATCTCTCCTACTTACATACGTATACTTATATATATCTCTCTTTTTAAATCAGGTATTCCAAATCACCAGTCCTTTTTCAGCACATAAATCTACAATCTGGGTTCACTCACTATGAATCACAGGCTCGAGATTTACAACGGTTCCGATACCATCATGATTCACAAAGGTTCCGATACCATCATGATTCACAAAGGTTCCGATACCATCATGATTCATAACGGTTCCGATACCATCATGATTCACAACGGTCCCGATACCATCATGATTCACGACGGTTCCGATACCATCATGATTCACAACGGTCCCGATACCATCATGATTCACAACGGTTCCGATACCATCATGATTCACAACGGTTCCGATACCATCATGATTCACAACGGTTCCGATACCATCATGATTCACAACGGTTCCGATACCATCATGATTCACAACGGTTCCGATACCATCATGATTCACAACGGTTCCGATACCATCATGATTCACAACGGTTCCGATACCATCATGATTCGAATACGAGAGGCGTAAGCTCGCCAGCGGATCTTCATCATTTTAGTCAGAGACTGTACAACATACAGGTGGCTCCGTCACTGTAGACGTCAGTCATCATACATTACTGGTTGTCTGGTACAACATACAGGTGGCTCCGTCACTGTAGACGTCAGTCACCATACATTACTGGTTGTCTGGTACAACATACAGGTGGCTCCGTCACTGTAGACGTCAGTCACCATACATTACTGGTTGTCTGGTACAACATACAGGTGGCTCCGTCACTGTAGACGTCAGTCACCATACATTACTGGTTGTCTGGTACAACATACAGGTGGCTCCGTCACTGTAGACGTCAGTCACCATACATTACTGGTTGTCTGGTACAACATACAGGTGGCTCCGTCACTGTAGACGTCAGTCACCATACATTACTGGTTGTCTGGTACAACATACAGGTGGCTCCGTCACTGTAGACGTCAGTCATCATACATTACTGGTTGTCTGGTACAACATACAGGTGGCTCCGTCACTGTAGACGTCAGTCACCATACATTACTGGTTGTCTGGTACAACATACAGGTGGCTCCGTCACTGTAGACGTCAGTCATCATACATTACTGGTTGTCTGGTACAACATACAGGTGGCTCCGTCACTGTAGACGTCAGTCATCATAAATTACTGGTTGTCTGGTACAACATACAGGTGGCTCCGTCACTGTAGACGTCAGTCATCATACATTACTGGTTGTCTGGTACAACATACAGGTGGCTCCGTCACTGTAGACGTCAGTCATCATACATTACTGGTTGTCTGGTACAACATACAGGTGGCTCCGTCACTGTACACGTCAGTCACCATACATTACTGGTTGTCTGGTACAACATACAGGTGGCTCCGTCACTGTAGACGTCAGTCATCATACATTACTGGTTGTCTGGTACAACATACAGGTGGCTCCATCACTGTAGACGTCAGTCATCATACATTACTGGTTGTCTGGTACAACATACAGGTGGCTCCGTCACTGTAGACGTCAGTCATCATACATTACTGGTTGTCTGGTACAACATACAGGTGGCTCCGTCACTGTAGACGTCAGTCACCATACATTACTGGTTGTCTGGTACAACATACAGGTGGCTCCGTCACTGTAGACGTCAGTCATCATACATTACTGGTTGTCTGGTACAATATACAGGTGGCTCCGTCACTGTAGACGTCAGTCATCATACATTCTTGGTTGTCTGGTACAACATACAGGTGGCTCCGTCACTGTAGACGTCAGTCACCATACATTACTGGTTGTCTGGTACAACATACAGGTGGCTCCGTCACTGTAGACGTCAGTCACCATACATTCTTGGTTGTCTGGTACAACATACAGGTGGCTCCGTCACTGTAGACGTCAGTCATCATACATTACTGGTTGTCTGGTACAACATACAGGTGGCTCCGTCACTGTAGACGTCAGTCACCATACATTCTTGGTTGTCTGGTACAACATACAGGTGGCTCCGTCACTGTAGACGTCAGTCATCATACATTACTGGTTGTCTGGTACAACATACAGGTGGCTCCGTCACTGTAGACGTCAGTCACCATACATTACTGGTTGTCTGGTACAACATACAGGTGGCTCCGTCACTGTAGACGTCAGTCATCATACATTACTGGTTGTCTGGTACAACATACAGGTGGCTCCGTCACTGTAGACGTCAGTCACCATACATTACTGGTTGTCTGGTACAACATACAGGTGGCTCCGTCACTGTAGACGTCAGTCACCATACATTACTGGTTGTCTGGTACAACATACAGGTGGCTCCGTCACTGTAGACGTCAGTCACCATACATTACTGGTTGTCTGGTACAACATACAGGTGGCTCCGTCACTGTAGACGTCAGTCACCATACATTACTGGTTGTCTGGTACAACATACAGGTGGCTCCGTCACTGTAGACGTCAGTCACCATACATTACTGGTTGTCTGGTACAACATACAGGTGGCTCCGTCACTGTAGACGTCAGTCACCATACATTACTGGTTGTCTGGTACAACATACAGGTGGCTCCGTCACTGTAAACAATGGAGAGAGAATCTTTAGGTTTAACCATAAACCTTAATGAAAGCAACATGGCGGTCAAACTATGAGATGCAGAAATGAAGTTTATGAATGGAATATCAGTGAGACGAACTACTTGATGAATGATGAATGAAAGTGTAATAAAGTCATGATGAATGAATGAAAGTGTAATAAAGTCATGATGAATGAATGAAAGTGTAATAAAGTCACGATGAATGAATGAAAGTGTAATAAAGTCATGATGAATGAATGAAAGTGTAATAAAGTCACAGTTTAAAAGGACAAAATATGAATGGCAGTCAGGGAAGAGTGGCCCATGTAAATAGAAGGATTAAAAAGTTCGCGTTATACGACGAATTTTGACAGATTATACAAATTTCCTTTCCACATATAGAACTTGATGGTTGTGGTTAGTTCTAGAGACAAAGTTTAAAGGTTTGTGTTTCAGAGATGAACCACATAGGATATCGTTAAATTAACTGACATTAAAATTTTTCAGTTAAGCATTTCGTATAATAGCTGTAATTTGACGGAGTTAAAAGTTTGCAATTTCATTACAATTCTAAATCAAAAGTTTGAGATTCAATGATGGTTTGCACAAGCTTAACGTACATTCAAGTTTTGTGTTTATATGACGTATCTTAAAGGACTCTGGTAAAATAACGCAGCTGGAAGGTTTACGTTCAAATGATGGTGTTTAAATATTGATTGATGAATGGTAGATTTAAATGGATAGATTTTAAGTTCGCGTTTTCATGAGCGACCTTAAACCTTGTGGTTGAATGTCACAGTTTAAAGGTTGGTATGTACAATGTTGAGCAGATGGCGGTAGTGTGTAGACACAGCCATACCAGGTCGTATTTATCATCATTAAAGTCACCTTCCTTACTTACTTATGGCGGCGATGAAATTCACTGGTTCTTGATTCTGCACCAATTAACCTATCAGATAATGGTACAATGTTTGCCTGGTGTTGCATATATCACGTCTGTTGTTGAAACACAAGAATGCCAGGTGACTTTGGGAGTGGATGATAATATAAAGATCAATATAAATGTGGGAAATCTTGAACCGCCATCACCAGACACAACACATGTTTGGATCTGGCGGGGGGAGGGACTTGCCTGTGACGTCACGATGCCCCGCCTCCAGCCTGGCGCCGCTCTGTGTGTGTGTGTGTGTGTGTGTGTGTGTGTGTGTGTGTGTGTGTGTGTGTGTGGGATTAGTATTTATGTATTACGGGAGAGAGTTGTACACTCGTGTTGTTCCGTCCCTTAACCTTTACTATGTGTGCTCACACACACACACACACACACACACACACACACACACACATAACATATAATATTATCTAGTATTTACTTTAGACGGATATCTTACACCTTGATTATAAAAGCCAAAGAAAAATTTATAAAAACATATACATATATTTACACACGTGTAGATATATGTTATGTATTGAAATGTGGCGGTAAAATTCCTTATATATTAACAAACGTGATTGAGGACTTAAAGAATCTGGTCCAAACATAATGGTTATTGTGATAAATGATTTGTTTATGGTAAATATGTATTGTGTTGCATTATAATGGTTGTTCAGAACCAAGGTTCTTAAACCTGAATCAGTGAAATACTATAAGAAATAAAAGATCAGTTAAACATAAACATTTACAGTGATTAATCACACAATATATCTTACTGTGGGTATCTAAAACAAAATCCATTGCAAGGAGCTAGTTTAAGGCAGGAGCAATTCATTTTTTAACAAAATATTTACCTCTACATCCCTTTTCTTTTGTCACCATTTCTTGTGTTTACTACTATCAAGAAATATCTTTTACGTAACATAAAAATTCTGTATAGGTATTTGATTAATGCTCTTCAACGACGCGTTGTATAACTCTTCGTTAGTGAAGTTCATTTCGTGTAATGGATCATGCATTACAAAGTTGTGTCTATCCACACAAGTGTTACATGTCTCGGATAAAGATATATCTAACATATATATGTCTTTTATAAATATTTGTCAATTGTTCTCCTGACCAACGATACCTAAGGTTTACGTATCATAGTTTGTCGCTTGTAAGTGATCAAGCATTACGAAGGTGTGTCCATTGCCACAGGTGCTACTGATCCCGGGTCAAGGTATTTTACAATTTCTGTTTCCTTAACCCTTCTAGTTATCTATGCTTCATCTCTGACTTGATCCTTGCAAGTGACATTTATGGTGTGTAATTCTCTTAATTCTTATCATATAATTAATCAGTTGAGGTGCAGAACACGCTCTTCATCTTGGTCACTCCACTCTGTTCCATACTATTATTCAAAAGGTGTTACCGGACTCAACCCGTACGTCGTTACACCAGGAATGACAAGTAACCTTGGGGAAAGGCTGTATCATCGACCAGGGAAGGGAAGAAATAGCACAGTCTCATCGAAAACCTTTTCGCTTCATAGATATGTGCCATCATCCCCTGCTCCTGTGTGGAGTGCAGCAGCCACGAAGGTGTAGGAGCGCCATCAAAGGTGTTCTGGTGATGTGTGGTAATAATAATACGAAGGTGTAGGAGCGCCATCAAAGGTGTGCTGGTGATGTGTGGTAATAATAATAATACTGTTCACACCATCACCTGGGCTGAGCCTCAGGACCTGTTACCCTCCTCCTGAGAAGGACTATTTTTGTGTCCCTACTCATCACACTCCCGAGAACCCCTCAAAATACTCCTCCCGAATTCCTTTCCTACCCAAACCCTTCCCTCTACGCAGTCAGTAATCAAGACAGACATTCATAGCTTTATATGCAGCTACCTGCTGGCCTTGGACGATCATTTTATCCCTGGGGATAGGGGAGAAAGAATACTTCCCACGTATTCCCTGCGTGTCGTAGAAGGCGACTAAAAAGGGAGGGAGCGGGGGGCTGGAAATCCTCCCCTCTCAATTTTTTTTAATTTTCCAAAAGAAGGAGCAGAGAAGGGGGCCAGGTGAGGATATTCCCTGAGTGGCCCAGTTCTCTGTTCTTAACGCTACCTCGCTAACGCGGGAAATAGCGAATAGTTTGAAAAAAAAAAAAAAAGTCTAGCACCATTAAGACTGTCTTAATAGATATACAAATGCCAACAAAAGACGTGCACAAGGAGTGGTCATGTTGTGTGTGCAACAGCCAGACACACACGTGAAGCCACACATCACACCACCGTCCGTGCATGACTGCTGGAGAACATAACCCCAGGTTGTATATACTGGACGAAATGATTGCATATCAAATTGGAAATGACAATAACACACTCATCCAAAAATATAAAGTGTATGTTAGTTTTGTTTGTGAAGTACCTTATATTACTGTAACGTCATAAAGTTATTATTCAATTGTATGATTAATGACAGTCACCTATTACGTAACACTTAGACATGTGGCGTGAAAATGTAATCAAATATCCATAAAAGGTTTTGTAAAAAATGTACAGTTACATTCATCAGTAAGGCAAATATTAATGATGAATAAAATTGCTAGCTTGAGTTCTACAGCAGTGCTTCATGTTGCTTTGTAGTAAACACAACATTACTAAATTGTCTTGGCTCAGTCTTCGGCGTGACCTCATCTGCTGAGAACACCTGGCAACTGAGGCAGCAGCTGACACACCTGGATATGGCAACTGAGGCAGCAGCTGACACACCTGGGTATGGCAACTGAGGCAGCAGCTGACACACCTGGATATGGCAACTGAGGCAGCAGCTGACACACTTGGATTTGGCAACTGAGGCAACAGATGACACACCTGGATATGGCAACTGAGGCAGCAGCTGACACACCTGGATATGGCAACTGAGACAGTAGATAACACACCTGGATATGGCAACTGAGGCAGCAGCTGACACACCTGGATATGGCAACTGAGGCAACAGATGACACACCTGGATATGGCAACTGAGACAGTAGATAACACACCTGGATATGGCAACTGAGGCAACAGATGACACACCTGGATATGGCAACTGAGACAGTAGATAACACACCTGGATATGGCAACTAAGGCAGCAGCTGGCACACCTGGATACGACCACTGAGGTTTGATAAAAGGAATATCAGTCAGTGATTTTCCTAGGTGTAGGTCGAGTTTTCACTTCCTTTAACGATGATTAATAAAGGTTTAATTGTGTTGTGTCTTGAGGCTGACGAGTGTTGGCAAGATTTGACCAGAATGCAGCAGAGATAACGCGTAGCTAGCGATCACTGCTGGAAAATACAGAGTTATGAAGAACTAATGTGTGAGTTACGTGCTGTCATGTTATGTGAAAAGTGGAGAGAGAGAGAGAGAGAGAGAGAGAGAGAGAGAGAGAGAGAGAGAGAGAGAGAGAGAGAGAGAGAGAGAGAGAGAGACTGTGATTAATGAAAACGTATCAGGGGTCAGAAAAGACACAAAGGAAGGTGGAAAGGGAAAGAGAAGGAAAGAAGATACACAAATAAAAGACTATCCATCATAATGTGTTTCCCACAAAGTACTTGGCTTCAGTGTCAAACTTCAGGTGAAGATGCTGGAAGAATAGTCGTGAGTATCATCCTGAAATTAATGATGACAAATGAGTACATGACGTAGGTGCCAGACTCCTGCTTGAACAAGTGACTTGCCAATATTTTCAGTTATTCACAAAAATAACCAAGAACTACCTCTTCATCATTAATGTATTGGACAGGGAAGAAATTGCTTCCTACGTACCACAATGGCCCAGCAGAGGTTTGGTTAACTCTGACTGATATAATTGTGCTAAATTTCTAAATCATTCCCGATAGCCAATCCAGTTAACTAAGACAAATACATATTAGTTTATTTCATCATAGAAAAGCAAATGGATTTGTATGTAGCATTTATGGATCTAGAGAAGACATATGATAGAGTTGATAGAGATGCTCTATGGAGGGTATTAAGAATATATGGTGTGGGAAGCTAGTTGTTAGAAGCAGTGAAGAGTTTTTATCGAGGATGTAAGGCATGTATACGTGTAGGAAGAGAGGAAAGTGATTGGTTCTCAGTGAATGTAGGTTTGCGGCAGGGGTGTGTGATGTCTCCATGGTTGTTTAATTTGTTTATGGATGGGGTTGTTAGGGAGGTGAATGCAAGAGTTTTGGAAAGAGGGGCAAGTACGCAGTCTGTTATGGATGAGAGAGCTTGGGAAATGAGTCAGCTGTTATTCGCTAATGATACAGCGCTGGTACCTGATTCAGGTGAGTAACTGCAGAAGCTGGTGACTGAATTTGGTAAAGTGTGTGAAAGAAGAAAGCTGAGAGTAAATGTGAATAAGATCAAGGTTATTAGGTACAGTAGGGTTGAGGGACAAGTCAATTGGGAGGTAAGTTTGAATGGAGAAAAACTGGAGGAAGCGAAGTGTTTTAGATATCTGGGAGTGGATTAGGCAGCGGATGAAACCATGGAAGCGGAAGTGAATCACAGGGTGGGGGAAGGGGCGAAAGTTCGGGGAGTGTTGTAAAATATGTGGAAGTCGAGAACGTTCTCTCGGAAAGCAAAAATGCGTATGATTTAAGGAATAGTGGTTCCAACAATGTTATATGGTTGCGAGGCGTGGGCTATAGATAGAGATGTGCGAAGGTGAGTGGATATACTGGAAATGAGATGTTTGAGGACAATATATGATGTGAGGTGGTTTAATCGAGTAAGTAATGAAAGGGTAAGAGAGATGTGTGGTAATAAAAAGAGTGTGGTTGAGAGAGCAGAAGAGGGTGTTTTGAAATGGTTTGGTCACATGGAAAGAATGAGTAAGGAAAGATTGACCAAGAGGATATATGTGTCAGAGGTGGAGGGAACCAGGAGAAGTTGGGAGACTAAAATGGAGGTGGAAAGATGGAGTGAAAAAGATTCTGAGTGATCGGGGCCTGAACATGCAGGAGGGTGAAAGGCGTGCAAGGAATAGAGTGAATTGGAACGATGTGGTATACCGGGATCGACGTGTTGTCAATGGATTGAACCAGGGCATGTGAAGCGTCTGGGGTAAACCAGGGAAAGTTCTGTGGGGCCTGGATGTGGAAAGGGAGCTGTGGTTTTGGTGCATTACGCATGACAGCTAGAGACTGAGTGTGAACGAATGTGGCCTTTGTTGTCTTTTCCTAGCGCTACCTCGCGCACATGCGGGGGGAAGGGGCTGTCATTTCATGTGTGTTGGGGTGGCGACGGGAATGAATAAGGGCAGGCAGTATGAATTATTTACATCTGTATAATGTATATGTCTGTGTGTGTACATATATGTATACGTTGAGATGTATAGGTATGTATATTTGTGTGTGTGGGCGTGTATGTATATACATGTGTATGTGGGTGGGTTGGGCCGTAGTTTCGTCTGTTTCCTTGCGCTACCTCACTGACGCGGGCGACAGCGACAAAGTATAATAGATAAATAGAAATATCAGAAATCATTGGTTGTTACAGTACCTTCATCATGTTGTTATGAAATCCCTACTTGTCCTTACCATCAACACAAGGAATCTACTTTTCATTACTTCTGTTTTATCTCTGATTCTCTTTACAGTCTTTATATATAGCAATATATTTTGAGGCATATCTTTGGTCAGATATTGATCTTTACAGTCTTTATATATAGCAAGATATCTTGAGACACATGTATGGCCAGGTATTGATCTTCACAGTCTTTATATATAGCAAGATATCTTGAGACACATGTATGGCCAGGTATTGATCTTTCTTTCTCTGTTTGTTTGTTGTCATATGAAAATTCATGCTAATAAAGGTTCATTGTTTTCAGGCTAAAATCTAAGGTCTGGTCTGTATCAATAAAAAAGCCTGCTTTTCTAAACCTGTATCACATGACCCCTCATTGTGTGGCCTTCGAGAGAATGTAAGTCTGGTTATCCTACATATGTGAGGCTTCTAATGCCTGGTATTGTTGTGTCATTCTTCTCTTTACGCACAAACTTCGTCCATTGTGTTGCCACAAGGATTCACCAGGTTGTTGATGGCCGTGGGTGGGGGATGGAGGTCATATTAAATGTAATTAAGGTTAATCTGTCATGTTACTGCAATAAACTAATGTTCCTGGTCGTCCTGTTTGGTTATTCTAATCACACACCATAAGTCTCTCTCTATTTATATACAATACCTGAAGACAGCGTCACAGATTCTTTAATACTTATCTGTGAGGGATATAAACTCACTCTCCAGTATTTAGTCTCGATTCCCAGAAACCTTTGAAAGGTAAACACTTACTCTGCTACCCGCCTGGTTCTGTGTTGTTGTGCAAGGCAAACGTAAAGTCTATCATTACCTATAGCTATACCGCAGTCATTTTGGCAACACTGCTAACATAACCGGCCGATTCCACTTCCCTCCAGGCTGGCTAGGTGACAGGGACACGTCATTGGTTGATGCTATTGTTGCCGACAAATTATTACGCTAGTATTTAAACTGATATCGTTTTAGCCTTTTAACTGTGCGTACACAGTATTATTGTTCTGGGCTTAACATCTATATCATGATGATTATCTAATATAACAAGTAGAAGACAATGTCATAAAAATAAATATCCACAGTGAAAAAAAATTGTCACTTAATATGAATCTCGAGGTTGCAGCTTCAAGGCCGCCGGGGAGGAAGTGGATCCGCCGGGTCTAAGCTATCACGAGTCGCCAGCGTTGCCAAAATGAGTGCGGTCGGCGGTATATTATGAGCACATAAAACAAAAGATATTCAAGTTTAAGTTGCCAAGTTTCTCTGTTATCGATCTATTCCCAAATAACTACTTCATTATGCGACACTCACAAGGAAAGGGATGCCAGGTCCCGTGTCCAAGTAGCGGATACTATCGAGTGTAACAATATGATCCGTGAAATAGATAGACTTGAAACAACCCAAAATTGTGAAATAGATTAGTGTTAACTACCAACCAAGTGCGGGAGTTATGACTGAATGTGATTAAACCCTTCAAAAATGATGCCATGGATAATAATTCACTGGTAAGTCAGTAGCCGTCACCTCCACCCTCACCAGAACAGCTATGTCACCACACCGAGGCACTTGGGTTCACTCACTATGAGTCACAAGATCGAGATTTACAACGGTTCCGATACCATCATGATTCACAACGGTTCCGATACCATCATGATTCACAACGGTTCCGATACCATCATGATTCACAACGGTTCCGATACCATCATGATTCACAACGGTTCCGATACCATCATGATTCACAACGGTTCCGATATCATCATGATTCACAACGGTTCCGATACCATCATGATTCACAACGGTTCCGATACCATCATGATTCACAACGGTTCCGATACCATCATGATTCACAACGGTTCCGATACCATCATGATTCACAACGGTTCCGATATCATCATGATTCACAACGGTTCCGATACCATCATGATTCACAACAGTTCCGATATCATCATGATTCACAACGGTTCCGATACCATCATGATTCACAACGGTTCCGATACCATCATGATTCACAACGGTTCCGATACCATCATGATTCACAACGGTTCCGATACCATCATGATTCACAACGGTTCCGATACCATCATGATTCACAACGGTTCCGATACCATCATGATTCATAACGGTTCCGATACCATCATGATTCACAACGGTTCCGATACCATCATGATTCATAACGGTTCCGATACCATCATGATTCGAATACGAGAGGCGTGAGCTCGCCAGCGGATCTTCATCATTTTAGTCAGAGACTGTACAACATACAGGTGGCTCCGTCACTGTAGACGTCAGTCACCATACATTACTGGTTGTCTGGTACAACATACAGGTGGCTCCGTCACTGTAGACGTCAGTCACCATACATTACTGGTTGTCTGGTACAACATACAGGTGGCTCCGTCACTGTAGACGTCAGTCACCATACATTACTGGTTGTCTGGTACAACATACAGGTGGCCCCGTCACTGTAGACGTCAGTCACCATACATTACTGGTTGTCTGGTACAACATACAGGTGGCTCCGTCACTGTAGACGTCAGTCACCATACATTACTGGTTGTCTGGTACAACATACAGGTGGCTCCGTCACTGTAGACGTCAGTCATCATACATTACTGGTTGTCTGGTACAACATACAGGTGGCCCCGTCACTGTAGACGTCAGTCACCATACATTACTGGTTGTCTGGTACAACATACAGGTGGCTCCGTCACTGTAGACGTCAGTCACCATACATTACTGGTTGTCTGGTACAACATACAGGTGGCTCCGTCACTGTAGACGTCAGTCACCATACATTACTGGTTGTCTGGTACAACATACAGGTGGCTCCGTCACTGTACACGTCAGTCACCATACATTACTGGTTGTCTGGTACAACATACAGGTGGCTCCGTCACTGTAGACGTCAGTCACCATACATTACTGTTTGTCTGGTACAACATACAGGTGGCTCCGTCACTGTAGACGTCAGTCACCATACATTACTGGTTGTCTGGTACAACATACAGGTGGCTCCGTCACTGTAGACGTCAGTCACCATACATTACTGGTTGTCTGGTACAACATACAGGTGGCCCCGTCACTGTAGACGTCAGTCACCATACATTACTGGTTGTCTGGTACAACATACAGGTGGCTCCGTCACTGTAGACGTCAGTCACCATACATTACTGGTTGTCTGGTACAACATACAGGTGGCTCCGTCACTGTAGACGTCAGTCACCATACATTACTGGTTGTCTGGTACAACATACAGGTGGCTCCGTCACTGTAAACAATGGAGAGAGAATCTTTAGGTTTAACCATAAACCTTAATGAAAGCAACATGGCGGTCAAACTATGAGATGCAGAAATGAAGTTTATGAATGGAATATCAGTGAGACGAACTACTTGATGAATGATGAATGAAAGTGTAATAAAGTCATGATGAATGAATGAAAGTGTAATAAAGTCATGATGAATGAATGAAAGTGTAATAAAGTCATGATGAATGAATGAAAGTGTAATAAAGTCATGATGAATGAATGAAAGTGTAATAAAGTCATGATGAATGAATGAAAGTGTAATAAAGTCATGATGAATGAATGAAAGTGTAATAAAGTCATGATGAATGAATGAAAGTGTAATAAAGTCATGATGAATGAATGAAAGTGTAATAAAGTCATGATGAATGAATGAAAGTGTAATAAAGTCATGATGAATGAATGAGTGTAATAAAGTCATGATGAATGAATGAAAGTGTAATAAAGTCATGATGAATGAATGAAAGTGTAATAAAGTCATGATGAATGAATGAAAGTGTAATAAAGTCATGATGAATGAATGAAAGTGTAATAAAGTCATGATGAATGAATGAAAGTGTAATAAAGTCATGATGAATGAATGAAAGTGTAATAAAGTCATGATGAATGAATGAAAGTGTAATAAAGTCATGATGAATGAATGAAAGTGTAATAAAGTCATGATGAATGAATGAAAGTGTAATAAAGTCATGATGAATGAATGAAAGTGTAATAAAGTCATGATGAATGAATGAAAGTGTAATAAAGTCATGATGAATGAATGAGTGTAATAAAGTCATGATGAATGAATGAAAGTGTAATAAAGTCATGATGAATGAATGAAAGTGTAATAAAGTCATGATGAATGAATGAGTGTAATAAAGTCATGATGAATGAATGAAAGTGTAATAAAGTCATGATGAATGAATGAAAGTGTAATAAAGTCATGATGAATGAATGAAAGTGTAATAAAGTCATGATGAATGAATGAAAGTGTAATAAAGTCATGATGAATGAATGAAAGTGTAATAAAGTCATGATGAATGAATGAAAGTGTAATAAAGTCATGATGAATGAATGAAAGTGTAATAAAGTCATGATGAATGAGTGAAAGTGTAATAAAGTCATGATGAATGAGTGAAAGTGTAATAAAGTCATGATGAATGAGTGAAAGTGTAATAAAGTCATGATGAATGAATGAAAGTGTAATAAAGTCACAGTTTAAAAGGACAAAATATGAATGGCAGCCAGGGAAGACTGGCCCAGGTAAATAGAAGGATTAAAAAGTTCGCGTTATACGACGAATTTTGACAGATTATACAAATTTCCTTTCCACATATAGAACTTGATGGTTGTGGTTAGTTCTAGAGGCAAAGTTTAAAGGTTTGTGTTTCAGAGATGAACTTCAAAGGATATCGTTAAATTAACTGACATTAAAAATTGTCAATTATGTGAATCATTTTGTACAATAGCTGTAATTTGACAGAGTTAAAAGTTCGCAATTTCATTACAATTTTAATTCAAAAGTTTAAGATTCAATGATGGTTTGCACAAGCTTAACGTACATTCAAGTTTTGTGTTTATATGACGTATCTTAAAGGACTCTGGTAAAATAACGCAGCTGGAAGGTTTACGTTCAAATGATGGTGTTTAAATGTTGATTGATGAATGGTAGATTTAAATGGATAGATTTTAAGTTCGCGTTTTCATGAGCGACCTTAAACCTTGTGGTTGAATGTCACAGTTTAAAGGTTGGTATGTACAATGTTGAGCAGATGGTGGTAGTGTGTAGACACAGCCATACCAGGTCGTATTTATCATCATTAAAGTCACCTTCCTTACTTACTTATGGCGGCGATGAAATTCACTGGTTCTTGATTCTGCACCAATTAACCTATCAGATAATGGTACAATGTTTGCCTGGTGTTGCATATATCACGTCTGTTGTTGAAACACAAGAATGCCAGGTGACTTTGGGAGTGGATGATAATATAAAGATCAATATAAATGTGGGAAATCTTGAACCGCCATCACCAGACACAACACATGTTTGGATCTGGCGGGGGGAGGGACTTGCCTGTGACGTCACGATGCCCCGCCTCCAGCCTGGCGCCGCTCTGTGTGTGTGTGTGTGTGTGTGTGTGTAGCCCCTGGGTTCATGTTGGCCACAGCCACCCACCGGCCGGTGGTCAGGTCAGTGGGCGGTGTGTGTGTGTGTGTGTGTGTGTGTGTAGTCCCTGGGTTCATGTTGGCCACAGCCACCCACCGGCCGGTGGTCAGGTCAGTGGGCGGTGTGTCGCCCCTGGGTTCATGTTGGCCACAGCCACCCACCGGCCGGTGGTCAGGTCAGTGGGCGGTGTGTGTGTGTGTGTGTGTGTGTGTGTGTGTGTGTGTAGCCCCTGGGTTCATGTTGGCCACAGCCACCCACCCACCGGCCGGTGGTCAGGTCAGTGGGCGGTGTGTGTGTGTGTGTGTGTGTGTGTGTGTGTGTGTGTAGCCCCTGGGTTCATGTTGGCCACAGCCACCCACCGGCCGGTGGTCAGGTCAGTGGGCGGTGTGTGTGTGTGTGTGTGTGTGTGTGTGTGTGTAGCCCCTGGGTTCATGTTGGCCACAGCCACCCACCCACCGGCCGGTGGTCAGGTCAGTGGGCGGTGTGTGTGTGTGTGTGTGTGTGTGTGTGTAGTCCCTGGGTTCATGTTGGCCACAGCCACCCACCGGCCGGTGGTCAGGTCAGTGGGCGGTGTGTGTGTGTGTGTGTGTGTGTGTGTGTGTGTAGTCCCTGGGTTCATGTTGGCCACAGCCACCCACCCACCGGCCGGTGGTCAGGTCAGTGGGCGGTGTGTGTGTGTGTGTGTGTGTGTGTGTGTAGTCCCTGGGTTCATGTTGGCCACAGCCACCCACCGGCCGGGTGGGCTGGCGGTAGTTTATAACTAAGACTGGTAGTTTCACATGCCACTTGGAGTGTCCCTCACTACAGAACTTGAGCAGCTCTTATCCTGAGGTGGAGCAGTTGATCCTCTCCACCAGGCTGGTACACTTGGTCTGCACCAGGTGGCTCCCTCCTGGTCATCCTGAGTGGTTGGTTGCTGTGTGGGATTTAATGACCACTGACTTGTGAAGGTCATTAAGCCAGCCATCATTTTATCATCTGATAAAACATGAAGCAACGTCAAATATTACATGATCCACCTAAACTATTGAGAATGATGAAGTCTGATATTGTTACGTTACGTCATCCAATCTTGCCACTCACATGTTACGGTAATCACGACTACATACATAGTGTTGTTACGACTGATATTACTGTATGTACTGTAGTAACGTACTGTGTTTATGTGGATAACATGTGGACGTCAGAGGAGGCAAGAGCATCATCGGAGACAAATTCTCTATTCTATGTTGTATCCTCAATTTTGTCTGCGGTGATCGACACACTTTATCCCCCAAGATATTATCTTGCTGTTTCTTTCCATCATTCTTTAGTATTAAAGATTTTGTTCTCTCAAGCAAGATAGAATTTATCAATAATTTGTAATGTCATCTTGGGTCCAGGTAATGTTAGGTAGCGGTCATACAAGTTGTCCATGACCTTCATCATGTGGGTTGGGAAGGAGTCAGGAGGTGTGGCGTTGTACTCGGTGTACCACTTGCCAAGTTGGTCAGTGTGTATACCATGGAAGTTGCAGGGGAATCATCAGTCTGTATGTTAACAATTAGGTTGAGCAAATAACACTTGGCCTCAGTGAAGGTAGAATGTTTTCCCACCAGACTGCATCCATTAATACGACTTAGATCAGAAGATCTAGCCTTAGGTAATTTGTTAGATCGAGATTATCAAAGCCTTTCATCATTTTTAATCTTTGTACTTCGTGACCATCTCTGTTTTAAGTTGTTACGTTGACGTATGATGAATCTAATATGGAGAACAAATTTAGGAGGAAACCTGGCAAAGCTACATATGAGTGATTTTACCGTTTGCAAGTAAACTACGATTTTGTAAAAACGAATAGCATCTATGTTGTGTATAGAAAACGTAACTCCTTAGCTGCATTCTCTATGAATGTCATCAAAAGTAAAACATAGACAAGGGAAGGAATGAGGCTTGACGATACGAAACATCACTCAATCGTGTCCTGCCTGCCCAGACCCTCCCTCGCCACACCACTGGCCATAACTTCATCAACACATTGCTTACTCCGTCAAGGTCATCCACACATTTTGCCTGGCTTGAACAACCGCTTGGCATTCATGAACCGCTGAATGTTTACACTTTCTGATTATCTGTAGTAGCTGATGCAGTTGCAAGATAGACTATTAAACCATTTTCTTACAATACTCGCTGGTAAGGAGACAATTTTCACAAAACACAGAGGTAACACTGCCTAAGAAACGGGCTTAAGAACAATTGTACGAACATAGGGTCACATTGGTACATCCACAAGGCACCAGTGGTCTGGGTGGCCTGAAATAGATTTGGGACCAAGAAGGATGATGGGTGTAGGGAGTAAACCTACCACAGACCATCATTAATTATGAAGAGTTGACAATGGTTACCTCCAGCCATAATCTATAAATCAATAGACAAATGTTAATGCAAACAAAGCAAGAATTAAACAAGCAGGAAACACAATCCAATGTACCATTTTACGATAGTTATGTCAAGTTGTCGCATCTGTTAACTACCTGACGTGGTCTTACGTCTCACCTTTAGTAACGTCTGCGAATTTCGTTGTAGTGAAACTCATGCGACCCGAGAGTCAATGTTAGTGATACACAAGAGGAAGAAATATAACTCCGAAGGTATAAAACAGTTGTGGACACACCAAACGCTTGACAAATATTCCTTAGTAGATGACAGAAAACACAAAGAGATCGTCCTTGTAAACTTATGATGAGGTTTGCTTGAAGAGCCTCCCTTCGTCATCGTCGTCCACAGGCGCCCTTTGTTGGAGTGGGTGTGGCGTGGACACAGTACTGGGACCTTCATGATAAATTATCTACAACGTTCCAGGTGTCCACATATCAGGGATATGACTGTGTACAACGGTGGCTGGGGTTAAAGTCACTGGATCATATATAAAACATACAAAGGTTAACATTGATTCTCTTAAGATTTCAAGGCAATGAAAGGTTTGTGGTGCAGTCTTTATGACTGAAGGTCATATTTAGATAGAGATTTATCAAATGGATATTACATCAACGTCACAGTAGCCACTCCGGCCACTGTATCACTAACACAAGGGTTAACTGTAGTCATACAATACAAATACTAAAACTTAAGGTAGGTTTACACTTACGCACTTTTGTGTTACGGCCTGGTACGGCGTGGGCCGCACTAAAGACGCCAGCGAGGTGGCGCGGTGAGAGGCAAAATGACCGTTATTGGGCGGCGTCCCTTGTTTTCGTGCGGTGTGTTACGGCGTGTTGTTGCGGTAATGTTGCGGTGTCTTGCGCAGTGTCACGGCAGTGGCGCGGTGTTTACGGCTTTTGATGGCGCGGTTTCATACGGCATGGCACGGCCTCTTGCCGTGGTTGCGGTGTGTCGCGGGTAGCTTGCGGTGTTGTTGCGGTTAGCTTGCGGTGTTGTTGCGGAGTGAGCGCACATGTGCACGAGACACGACGTGGAACAATGCATGATTGTTGCACATGCACCGTTCCAAACCGTGTCGGATATGAACCTAGGGTATATATAGAGGTCTGGCAAGCACATGCCTCATTCTTTTGCCAGCCAGCATACAGTATGGACATCCAGAGCCTCTCACCCCAGGAGACCCAGAGAATTTTGGCAGCTGTACTCTGTATTTGTGCAGTCCAGGTCGTCTACGAGTGGAGAAGAAGAAGACGTACTGCAGTGCCACACCCACCAGAACGATTGCGAAGAAAGGACGGCAGGGCAGGGCGGTTATGGAGTCGGGAGTGGCTGACACGGCGACAATTATATGGAAACTACGACCAGCTGCTACAAGAATTGAACAAAGAGGACCCCGAAGGACACAAGAATTTCCTACACATCTACACAGAATTGTTCCTGGAGATGGTTGAGAGGCTGACGCCCATTTTGAAGAAGGAGGACACTAGAATGCGGAATGCACAAGAGGTGGGACTTAAGTTGGCGGTCACCCTCCGGCACCTGGCAACTGGGAACGACTATCCAAGTCTCCAATACAGCTTCATAGTCTCCAAGGCTTCCATATGCCGGTTTATCCCGATAGTCTGCGATGCCATTATCGACAGCTACAAACCAGAAGTGATGAAGTGCCCCAAGGCACCAGAAGAATGGAAGAACGTAGCACAACGATTCGCCTCAAAGTGGAACTACTTCAATTGTGTGGGAGCCCTGGATGGGAAGCAGGTCGCAATCAAGAAACCCAGAGGTGGAGGCTCACTGTACTTCAATTACAAAACGTTTCACAGCATCGTCCTCATGGCCCTCTCCGATGCAAATTACAAGTTCTTGTACATCGACGTCGGTACAGAAGGAGGCGCTGGGGATGGAGGTGCCTGGCAGATGTGCACCCTGGCCAGGGCCATTAATAACAACCGTGCACACTTCCCTCATGACACAACTCTGCCCAACGACGACGAACCCATCCCCTACCACATAGTCGCCGACGATGCCTTCGCTCTCAAGACGTGGACGATGAAACCCTACTCCCACCAATCACAAGATCCCACCGAACGACTATACAGCTACAGACTATCTCGCGCTCGTCGTGTGGTGGAAAACGCATTCGAGCTGCTACAGATGAGATGGCGAATCTTCGGAAGGACGATGCAACAAGATGTCCCTGTTTGCAAGAAGCTAACGATGTGTGCATGTGTCATGCATAACCTGACACTGCAACACTACCCAATTGATCGCACCGTTGTCAACTATGAGGACCAACAACATGATGTCGTCCCTGGTACTTGGAGGGAGGAGTCACTGAACCTCATGGTACAACTCATGGCAAGAAGGGGACCGAACTACACACGGCGAGCGAAGGCAGTCAGAGATTACCTGGCCCAGTATCATTCATCGGATGCAGGCGCAGTGGAATGGCAAGAGGGAATGGTGTTTCCTCGAGGACGACCTCCTCCTGACAACTAGAGGACACACACACAAATATATATAACCCAACCCAACCAGTGAATGTACATAATTGTAAATAAAGTTCATGATGTACTTAACATTGTTTGATACTCCCATATTTGTGTATTGTCTGATAGCCATATTAATGTGATAGAGATTATTTGATGGATGATTGGGACTTATATGAAATGGTGTTGGAAGATATTGAACTGAAACTTAACAGGAATGAGAAAGAAACATGTAAAAGCATATTGGTCATAACATAAATACAGTATTTAAAGTTCATATTCTGACGCCAAATACCCCTCGATGGTTGGTGCACTTATTATAATAAACTAAAAATACATAAAAAGCATATTGAGAAGAACATACAAAAGTTTTAAATAATTAAAGTTCACACTCTGGCGCCAAAATCCTCTTGATGGTTGGTGCGTGAATGCATATACTTAATATAGTTCAGTGGTACAATGTCTAGGATTTTAAAGTACTATTGTCTAACATGATGTATTTGCATATAGAGAGGAGATAAAATTAGTGGACCTGTAATTGAGTTGTACCTACTCGGTTGGAGTAGGAGATGAACCACACAGGTACGTAGTCACAAACAGGTCAAGCCGACATGCTGAGATGTGACTACACACAGGACACCGCGGCTCCAGTGAACCAACAATAGAGAGATTAGCGGCTGAATACCATACAGGTCTCAAACAGGTCGAGCTGACATTGTGAGATGTGACTACACACAGGACACCACGGCTACAGTGAACCAACTATCGAGAGATTAGGGAGTTTACATAGATTTCATATATGGTGTTGTGATTTTGTAGGAATCGGTTGGGGAGCTAAAGCCACTGGTTCCGTCTGCGTCTCTTTGGGTGTTTGATTTTGCGGCAAGTTTATGGGCATCCCCCGAGCCAAAGCTGCTTTCTCCGTGGCATTTTCTTCTTTGGGGCCCGCCAATTTGTGAATCGTAGTGATGACTGTGTTGAAGAAGGGCTGCTGGTATTCTTCTGGCACGAACTCGAGGTGTTCTCTGATGTATTGGACGAAGACGTTGATGGTACGCTGTTTCTTGCTTTCCCCTTCAGGTATCAGTTGGTTCATTAGATCCATAATTCTGCTGAGTTGCGAGTGGACTGCTTCTTCAGCCGAATCAGGTGTGCCAACATGTCGCTCCCCTCGCTGGGTCCTCCTCTGCTTCAGCAGCCGCTTCCTCCGCTAAATCGAAGTTACAGAGAGGCCCGACATGTCACCACTGGATGATTCTCCTCCGCCTATTTCCATTGTTGGTGTGGCGACGTCAGGTGCAGGTGAGAACCGCTCGCTTGGTATTGTCGGTTCGTGGGTGATGTGACCATCCAGGAATCCCCACATTGACATAACTTCATCCTCCCGTGTTGTCCGTTGTCGTGCTGCCGCCCCGCTCTTGTTCTCCTTCTCTATTTTTCCGAAGTCGGTTCGCCGTGCCTCGAAATACTTGCGTACTTGCTGGAAGGTGCAATTTTCGAATTCCCTTGCCAGTTCCCTCCATAGTTCCTCCTTCGCCCTTGGATTCGACCATTGCTTGTCCCGCTTGTCGTATAAAGTAGGGTGCTCCTTGACGAATTCGGCGATCTGCTCCTTCTGCTCTTGTGTGAACTTGTAGTCTGAAATTTCCTTCTTGCTGGGGCGGTATCGTTTCTTGGGCTGCACGATACCACTCAGGCCTGCGATGTCCTGGTACTCGATGTTGGATAGGCTGACCTCAAGGGGCAGCTCTTCCACGGGTTCAGACCTCTCCTCCGGTTCTGCAGGCTGGGTGTCCTGGGTGGCCTGGGACCCCTGGGTAGGCATAGGGGTGGTCTTCCTACGAGGCATCTGGGTGGTAAAGTGGAGCGAGAGTGGCTGGTAAAGTGCGTCGTCTGGCTGTCAGAGCGCGAATGATGCCCCGTTTTCTGTCCGGACCCTTTTGTACACCTCCCCAGGCGGCACGCGGCAACTTTCCTTACAATCCCCCAGGAAGGCGCCGCAGGGACCCCGCACGGACCCCGCACGCACGCCGCATGCCCCGCAAGATGTATGAATCATGTATGAAGACGTTGCAACACTCTTGCATGGGCGCCGCAAGACGCCGTACCAGCACGCCGTAACACTCCCGTACGGATAGCATGAAGCCGCTCAAGGCCGTACGTGGCACGGTGTGGCGCGGAACCGTGCGGACACGGGCGGTTTCTTGCGGGGTTTGTTTAGGCGCCGCGCCACGCCGCTTACGATTTCGTGCGGCGTCATCAAACCGCACGGTACCGCTCGAAAATTTGAAATGTTTTAAAATCTGAGCGGCGCCGTACGGATTTGGCGCGCCGCAACAGATGCCGCCAGTGTCATGGGCACGCTTTGCTGCGACTTTAGGGCGACATTGGTGCGGCCCACGCCGTACCAGGCCGTAACACAAAAGTGCGTAAGAGTAAACCTACCTATAGATATGTCTTCTATAAAGTTTGTATACATGTTCTCCTTCGGGTCGATACCTAACGCTTTCGTATTAATCATTCGTAACTGACCAAGCATTACAAAGCTGTGTCACTTCCCACACTCTGTTTCATTAATCATTCTAACTATATTTGTTTCATCATGGATTTGATCCTTACAAGAGATATTTATGTTTGTAATTTTCTTTATCATATCATTAGTCAGTTGAATTGCACAATACGCTTGTCAACCTGGCCAGTCTACTGTTTTGGTCATGAGATATTATTCACAAGGTGTAACAGGACTCCATCCGTCAGCTGTGTCACTACCAGTGACAAGTCGTCCTTAGCAAGGCTGTGTCATCCTCAAAGGACGGAGAGAAATAGTACAGTCTCGTCGGAATTCTTCTTGCTCAAAGGTGTCCATCATCCCCTGTTCCTGTGTAGAGTGCAGCAGCCACGAAGGTGTAGGAGCGCCATCAAAGGTGTGCTGGTGATGTGTGGTAATAATAATACGAAGGTGTAGGAGCGCCATCAAAGGTGTGCTGGTGATGTTTGGTAATAATAATAATACTGTTCACACCATCACCAACAACCATTTCTCAGGTTTTTCTATCTTACTTGTCGTCACTGATGACTTTCTTGGATGTACATCTTTCTATATTAGGTTGTTCCATCTGTTCACACAATAATACGTTGAAAGGATTGTTAGCTGACTTAAAAATAGAATATATAAAGGATTCATTACTGACTCACCTTCCATATGTCGCTGTACGTTTGAATCCACCAAACAGGGTGAGAGCGTGTACGGTCTCAGAATTATCTTGAACCTCTGGGAAAACTCTTCAAGATGATTCAATTGATGGTTATAACATGACCTTTACCGCAGGTATGACCCTTGCAATCAAAAGGAGTGAAAACCTTACTTATATGGGCCAAATATTTAGTGAGCGTGTGTATGACCTTCCAAATATCTTCAACACGTGAAGGTGTTTATGTATTTTTGGTTGAGGATCATGACTAACTTGTTGACTTTATTAATCCTGGCAGTGGATGAGCCACAAGCCCAAATAACCAACCAACCTGGCGATTATTGTAGATGTTTTGCTTGACTGACAATGTCGCACTTGGGCTGAGCCCAAGGACTTGTTACCCTCCTCCTTTCAGTCTGTTTTTCTATCTCTTCTTCACAACACTCCCGAGAACCCTCCAGCAAACTCCACCACACTCCACTTCCTGCCAAACCCTTCCCTCTACGTCGTCAGTAATGAAGACAGACATTCATAGCGTCATATGCAGCTACCTGCTGGACCTGGACGATCATTTTATGTTGAACTTATGGCTCACATTCTGGCTTCATGACCACAAGCTGATAGCCCTTAAATCCAACAACATATATACATCCTGTTATACAACTGATGTTACTGTCTGACGTATGTATGGTGCGGCTTGATGACCTTACCTGCTGATGGTCAAACATGTCATCATGTTGTGATTTGTATGTTTTGTTGTGTGGCACAGTTTCTGTTGTAGATATCTTTAATAACCTTTACCAGTTACTATCCAGTATAGTGAACGATAGACAGACTTACGTGTTACAGACTCCGTATGATAAACATTTGACGAGTCTCGACACAAACATTTATCTGTTGGGTAAGATCAGAGAACGAGTCGTCCAGTGGCAGAACATAAACCTACAACATGTAACAACAACAACAACAACAACAACAACAACAACAACAACAACAACAACAACAACAACAAACAACTGTTATGTGAAGATCTAGTTATTCAAAGTGAGATGATCACAAGGAAGTTAGGGATATAGAAGAGTAGGAGTGAAGTATAACCTGGAGGCCCAGCCACCGTGGCTGGTGCTATATAGAGCAGTGAGGGCTAACACCATATCTTAACCCCTGGTGATGTGTGAGCTTATAAACACTGGTGGTATTTATGGCGGCCACCAGGAAGTAATGTTCACCAGGTATTGTTCTGCTCTACACTGATCCAACAACTACAAGGATAATGTTGTTATAACCTTCTTGATCATGCTGGTTATAGAAGTATTATAGATACATGTTGGTGACACAAGGATAATGTTGTTATAACCTTCTTGATCATGCTGGTTATAGAAGTATTATAGATACATGTTGGTGACACAAGGATAATGTTGTTATAACCTTCTTGATCATGCTGGTTATAGAAGTATTATAGATACATGATGGTGACACAAGGATAATGTTGTTATAACCTTCTTGATCATGCTGGTTATAGAAGTATTATAGATACATGTTGGTGACACAAGGATAATGTTGTTATAACCTTCTTGATCATGCTGGTTATAGAAGTATTATAGATACATGTTGGTGACACAAGGATAATGTTGTTATAACCTTCTTGATCATGCTGGTTATAGAAGTATTATAGATACATGTTGGTGACACAAGGATAATGTTGTTATAACCTTCTTGATCATGCTGGTTATAGAAGTATTATAGATACATGATGGTGACACAAGGATAATGTTGTTATAACCTTCTTGATCATGCTGGTTATAGAAGTATTATAGATACATGTTGGTGACACAAGGATAATGTTGTTATAACCTTCTTGATCATGCTGGTTATAGAAGTATTATAGATACATGTTGGTGACACAAGGATAATGTTGTTATAACCTTCTTGATCATGCTGGTTATAGAAGTATTATAGATACATGTTGGTGACACAAGGATAATGTTGTTATAACCTTCTTGATCATACTGGTTATAGAAGTATTATAGATACATGATGGTGACACAAGGATAATGTTGTTATAACCTTCTTGATCATGCTGGTTATAGAAGTATTATAGATACATGTTGGTGACACAAGGATAATGTTGTTATAACCTTCTTGATCATGCTGGTTATAGAAGTATTATAGATACATGTTGGTGACACAAGACATCATAATGATGGTTTCCTCTGGTGTCAACAAGTTATTAACTACATACAGTAATATCAGTCGTAACAACACTATGTATGTAGTCGTGATTACTGTAACATGTGAGTGGCAAGATTGGATGACGTAACGTAACAATATCAGACTTCATCATTCTCAATAGTTTAGGTGGATCATGTAATATTTTACGTTGCTTCATGTTTTATCAGATGATAAAATGATGGTTGGCCTAATGACCTTCACAAGTCAATGGTCATTAAATCCCACACAGCAACCAACCACTCAGGATGACCAGGAGGGAGCCACCTGGTGCAGACCAAGTGTACCAGCCTGGTGGAGAGGATCAACTGCTCCACCTCAGGATAAGAGCTGCTCAAGTTCTGTAGTGAGGGACACTCCAAGTGGCATGTGAAACTACCAGTCTTAGTTATAAACTACCGCCAGCCCACCCGGCCAGTGGGTGGCTGTGGCCAACATGAACCCAGGGACTACACACACACACACACACACACACACACTGACCTGACCACCGGCCGGTGGGTGGCTGTGGCCAACATGAACCCAGGGACTACACACACACACACACACACACACACACTGACCTGACCACCGGCCGGTGGGTGGCTGTGGCCAACATGAACCCAGGGACTACACACACACACACACACACACCGCCCACTGACCTGACCACCGGCCGGTGGGTGGCTGTGGCCAACATGAACCCAGGGGCTACACACACACACACACACACACACCGCCCACTGACCTGACCACCGGCTGGTGGGTGGCTGTGGCCAACATGAACCCAGGGGCTACACACACACACACACACACACACACAGAGCGGCGCCAGGCTGGAGGCGGGGCATCGTGACGTCACAGGCAAGTCCCTCCCCCCGCCAGATCCAAACATGTGTTGTGTCTGGTGATGGCGGTTCAAGATTTCCCACATTTATATTGATCTTTATATTATCATCCACTCCCAAAGTCACCTGGCATTCTTGTGTTTCAACAACAGACGTGATATATGCAACACCAGGCAAACATTGTACCATTATCTGATAGGTTAATTGGTGCAGAATCAAGAACCAGTGAATTTCATCGCCGCCATAAGTAAGTAAGGAAGGTGACTTTAATGATGATAAATACGACCTGGTATGGCTGTGTCTACACACTACCGCCATCTGGTCAACATTGTACATACCAACCTTTAAACTGTGACATTCAACCACAAGGTTTAAGGTCGCTCATGAAAACGCGAACTTAAAATCTGTCCATTTAAATCTACCATTCATCAATAAACATTTAAACACCGTCATTTGAACGTAAACCTTCCAGCTGCGTTATTTTACCAGAGTTCTTTAAGATACGTCATATAAACACAAAACTTGATTGTACGTTAAGCTTGTGCAAACCATCATTTAATCTCAAAGTTCTGAATTAGAATTGTAATGAAATTGTGAACTTTTAACTCTGTCAAATTACAGCTATTGTACAAAATGATTTACTTAATTGACAAATTTTAATGTCAGTTAATTTAACGATATCCTTTGTGGTTCATCTTTGAAACACAAATCTTTAAACTTTGTCTCTAGAACTGAACACAACCATTACGTTTCATAACTGGAATGGAAATTTGAATAATCTATCAAAAATCGTCATATAACGCGAACTTTTAAATCCTTCCATTCAGTTGGGCCGTTACTTGCCTGGCTCCTGCCATTCATAATATGTCCTTTTATATTGTATGTTGACTACGCTCTCATTCATTCGTCATTTGGATCGTCTCACTGATATTCCATTCATAAACTTCATTCCTAAAGCTTATTTTTGACCGCCATGTTGCTTTAAGGTTTATAATTCTTTGTGTATTTAATGATAGAAGATTCAATGATATTTCTCGTGATATTGGAATTAGAGTTAATAATGCCATCTCAGTTTTTAACTCTAACTCAAGTACCACGAAAAATATAATTGAATCTTCTATTACTGAATACACAAAGAATTATAATCTTAATATTAGTGATGGTCTATACAAATTGGATAACTTTAATGTTGATAAAATTTGTAAACAATTCACCTTCTTGTCCACATAATAAGTTTATGATACGCTTGTTGTCTGTCTTGGACAATCACATGTTTACCATATGGCGTCCTAGCTACGTTTCTTCGTTGTATATCAACTGACTTTTATATTTCTCTCTTGTATCTCCCCTGATGATGTGAGTTTTACACGAAAGTGCACTTGGGAACTTATCGTGTTTATTTTCCCTGTGAACTCATAAGAATATACTTGATCACGTGCAAAATTGTGATCCTTTCCAATATATATATATATATATATATATATATATATATATTTTCTTTCTTTTCTTTCAAACTATTCGCCATTTCCCGCGTTAGCGAGGTAGCGTTAAGAAAAGAGAACTGGGCCTTTGAGGGAATATCCTCACCTGGCCCCCTTCTCTGTTCCTTCTTTTGGAAAAAAAAAAAAAAAAAAAAAAAAAAAAAAAAAATAATGAGAGGGGAGGATTTCCAGCCCCCCGCTCCCTCCCCTTTTAGTCGCCTTCTACGACACGCAGGGAATACGTGGGAAGTATTCTTTCTCCCCTATCCCCAGGGAGGATATATATATATATATATATATATATATATATATATATATATATATATATATACATATATATATATCCCCTGGGGATAGGGGAGAAAGAATACTTCCCACGTATTCCCTGCGTGTCGTAGAAGGCGACTAAAAGGGGAGGGAGCGGGGGGCTGGAAATCCTCCCCTCTCAATTTTAATTTTCCAAAAGAAGGAACAGAGAAGGGGGCCAGGTGAGAATATTCCCTCAAAGGTCCAGTCCTCTGTTCTTAACGCAGTGGTAGAGCACTCGCTTGGCATGCGAGAGGACCCGGGTTCAAACCCCGGTGCCTCCATTTTTTATTTGGGAAATTCAGTTTTCAGTCTTGTACATACATATATATATATACATATATATATATATATATATATATATATATATATATATATATATATATATATATATATATATATACATATATATATATATATATATATATATATATATATATATATATGTGGATGTGTGGATCAGGTGTTTGCTTTGAAGAATGTATATGAGAAATACTTAGAAAAGCAAATGGATTTGTATGTAGCATTTATGGATCTGGAGAAGGCATATGATAGAGTTGATAGAGATGCTCTGTGGAAGGTATTAAGAATATATGGTGTGGGAGGCAAGTTGTTAGAAGCAGTGAAAAGTTTTTATCGAGAATGTAAGGCATGTGTACGTGTAGGAAGAGAGGAAAGTGATTGGTTCTCAGTGAATGTAGGTTTGCGGCAGGGGTGTGTGATGTCTCCATGGTTGTTTAATTTGTTTATGGATGGGGTTGTTAGGGAGGTAAATGCAAGAGTTTTGGAAAGAGGGGCAAGTATGAAGTCTGTTGGGGATGAGAGAGCTTGGGAAGTGAGTCAGTTGTTGTTCGCTGATGATACAGCGCTGGTGGCGGATTCATGTGAGAAACTGCAGAAGCTGGTGACGGAGTTTGGTAAAGTGTGTGGAAGAAGAAAGTTAAGAGTAAATGTGAATAAGAGCAAGGTTATTAGGTACAGTAGGGTTGAGGGTCAAGTCAATTGGGAGGTGAGTTTGAATGGAGAAAAACTGGAGGAAGTGAAGTGTTTTAGATATCTGGGAGTGGATCTGTCAGTGGATGGAACCATGGAAGCGGAAGTGGATCATAGGGTGGGGGAGGGGGCGAAAATTTTGGGAGCCTTGAAAAATGTGTGGAAGTCGAGAACATTATCCCGGGAAGCAAAAATGGGTATGTTTGAAGGAATAGTGGTTCCAACAATGTTGTATGGTTGCGAGGCGTGGGCTATGGATAGAGTTGTGCGCAGGAGGATGGATGTGCTGGAAATGAGATGTTTGAGGACAATGTGTGGTGTGAGGTGGTTTGATCGAGTAAGTAACGTAAGGGTAAGAGAGATGTGTGGAAATAAAAAGAGCGTGGTTGAGAGAGCAGAAGAGGGTGTTTTGAAATGGTTTGGGCACATGGAGAGAATGAGTGAGGAAAGATTGACCAAGAGGATATATGTGTCGGAGGTGGAGGGAACGAGTAGAAGAGGGAGACCAAATTGGAGGTGGAAAGATGGAGTGAAAAGGATTTTGTGTGATCGGGGCCTGAACATGCAGGAGGGTGAAAGGAGGGCAAGAAATAGAGCGAATTGGAGTGATGTGGTATACAGGGGTTGACGTGCTGTCAGTGGATTGAATCAAGGCATGTGAAGCGTCCGGGGTAAACCATGGAAAGCTGTGTAGGTATGTATATTTGCGTGTGTGGACGTGTGTATGTACATGTGTATGGGGGGGTTGGGCCATTTCTTTCGTCTGTTTCCTTGCGCTACCTCGCAAACGCGGGAGACAGCGACAAAGTATAAAAAAAAAAAAAAAAAAAAAAAATATATATATATATATATATATATATATATATATATATATATATATATATATATATATATATATATATATATACATATATATGTAGGGAGAGATGGTTAATTACCCAGTGCAGGAAGAGATGGTTAATTACCCAGCGTAGGGAGAGATGGTTAATTACCCAGCGTAGGGAGAGATGGTTAATTACCCAGTGCAGGGAGAGATGGTTAATTACCCAGCGTTGCACCGTGAGATACGATCACTGTATAATGCACCACAGAGACTTCACGTACACTTCAGAGAACATGTTTACCATGACATCTGCGGTTCTGGTGTGAAGGAAGATTTTATCTCAGAGGTTCAGTATCAAAAATTGTCAGTAATGGCCGAATTAGAAATCAAATTTCTGCTTTCCATTAGCCATATGATGCATCATTTTATTTTTGTCCTGTATCTCTATGACCACTGTTTGCTTGTCTTGCTATGCCTCCCGCCCGGCAAAATATTGTCGTAGGTATTATT